>NC_138769.1:340473261-340524261 GCF_965119305.1 Pelophylax lessonae | reverse complement strand
AGTCCATTACAAGAATTTCTAGAAGAAATCAATTCCAACCCATACGGACTGACCTTCACTGGACATTGGAACCTGCAGAAAATTGACTACCTTGACCTACAAATATTTAAAGAAGAGAATCGTTTACAAACAAGGACTTTTTTCAAGACAACCGATAAGAATGGTTACATTCCGAAAACCAGCTGTCATCATCCGAAATGGAAAAATAACATTCCGAAAGGCCAATTCATGCGGATGAGGAGAAACTGTGGGAAAGTAGAAGACTATGATCAACAAACCTCTGTTTTAATGCAAAGATTTGAGGGAAAAAGGGTATCAAAAGGATCTTTTAGAAAAAACCAGGGAAGAAGTTAGGAATATGAATAGGGAAAGCCTATTGGAAACCAGACTAAAGGAAAATAAGGGATCATTTGAAGGGCTTTCATTTCAGGATACCATAGACAATACAAGGAGGTAGAAAGAATATTTAGAAGATATTGGCCAGTGCTGAAAAGTGATAAAACACTTGCCAAGATACTTCCAGAAAAACCGAAATTCATCTACCGTAGAGCACCTACCCTGAGAAATCGATTAGTCAAAAATGTGATTGACCCTCCCAAAAATATAAAAATTTTTCCTGACATGAGGGGGTTTATTAGATGCAGGAAGTGTGTAGCCTGTAAGAATAATCCTACCCAGCCAAGAAAAATAATGGACTTCAAATCAAAAGCAAATCACAAAAGATTTAAGATCAATAACTTGATCACATGTAACACTACGCATGTCACCTATATTGTCGAATGCACTTGCAATCTGCAATATGTAGGACGCACTACCAGACTCTTCATGTCAGAATTAGAGAACATATAACCAATATCAAAAATGGCTTCCCGAAACACAGCCTCTCCAGGCATTACCTTGAAGTTCATCATAAAAAACCCTGAAGGGCTAGTCTTTTATGGTATAGATTCAATCCAGGGACACTGGAGAGGTGAAAATAAGAGGAAGAAAATCTCCCAAAATGAAACTAAGTGGATATTTTTACTCGATTCACTTCAGCCCAAAGGACTTAACCTGGATATTGATTTGAACTGTTTTATTTCTAATTTTTAACATATAGTATATTTATATTTTAGATATTTTAAGTCTAAAACAACAGGTTTAATCCTATGAGATATTTAATTCTCTTCCTCTGGTTATCACCATGGGATCACCCGTCAAAGTTTGATCATATGTCTATAAGGATTAATTACAGACCCACAGGTCATACAGGTTGTTGTTTCTCCACCCTCATTCAATAATTTTTTCGGAAAGATAGTCAAAGAATTTTCCCATCTATGTTTCCTTTATATATTCTTCCCATTCTCTTCATTTAGGTTCTTTCTAATTGGGTTGATGTTTTTAGCCCCACTGACCAGACACTAAGTATTCTGTTACCTGCACTTTTTGTATTTTAATGTGGCCCGCATCTATATGTTGTTCTCTTTGACTCCACACTGATTAGAGTCACCTATATTAAGTTATCAGACCTATCATGTTTGAATATATAACTTTAGTGCTATATATATTTTTTAGCCCTATAATGTATACCTAGCGAATGATTACGAACCATAGCTCTCACAATATATATATTTTTTTCCTTTATTACGGATTAGAAAGAGTATACACCATATTTTATTTCACCTCCATTTTGTATGTATTCACTATCACTAATATTAATTAATTACATGATCACGTTTTTTAGCCACCAATCTATTTATTTTTAGCCACCAATCTATTTAATTTCATTTATTTATTATTATCACCATGAACTTAGGCCATCTATTAAAATATTTTACATAGTGACCAAAAAGAATATTTATTATATTTAGTTCATTGCTATTTTTCTGAATCCCCGTCACTAATATTAATTCATTATCACCATCACGTTTTTAATCACCAATTTTATCACCAATATTATTTTATCTTTCATTACTATCATAATTCTAGGTCACCTATTAAATTATTTAAAGCTTTTTATGAAAGGGTTAAGTCTGTGATTGGTCGTAAGATTATTTATATTTAGGATTTATTTTACCATCAGTTTAATGTTAACGTATGTATTTTATGTAATATGCTGTACACTAGATGGTAAACAGACCCGATATCTAAGTATAGAATTTTACACTGTTATTGTATCAACGGCAACAGAGTAGGACCTGACCCTCCTAAAGTCCAATTTTTGGCTCTCCGGTTTTTCCTTTTCTCCTCTTTTTCCAAATGAGGCATACCACGGACTTTTGAGGTCAGATATGTCCATCTCTTAAGTACGCAGCTGCCAGTATGCAAATTCCCTAAGTTCCAAAATATATAGTTCTACCCGGCAACAGCGTGCGTCCTCTCTCTTTTTTCTATTGGATGTCTTGCCCGGCATTCCGATTGGAGCACGCATCGAGCCTTGTTTACCATGCTGGTATAAATAGGCGGAGATGGCGTGATGACGCTACTCCTGAAGACGTCATCACGACGAAACGTACGTAGAGCGTCATCGCGTCACATCCGCCTAAGTGGAACGCACATCCGCCCTGTGGAACGCACGGCGTCCCGGAAGTGCGCTATTATTGCTTTCTATGCCATTACCCTCTATTCCCTTTGTGAGTACCTAATTTTTATATACAATAAAGTATTTTAAAACTTAGCAGTACTACTCTATGTGAGCCTTCTTCCCCCATATATCGATACACCTTCGGACCCTAACATCAAGGAACCTGGTTCACAAGATTCGGGTAGATAATCGGACCACCCAACCACTTTGATGGTCAGTGGAGAAGATCC
Source organism: Pelophylax lessonae (assembly GCF_965119305.1). Lineage (NCBI taxonomy): Eukaryota > Metazoa > Chordata > Amphibia > Anura > Ranidae > Pelophylax > Pelophylax lessonae. The sequence goes on along the minus strand of NC_138769.1, from coordinate 340,521,468 downwards.
AGGATTATAGACAAGGCCTGATACCCCTGCAGGGGTACATAGTTCTGGTGAGTGCGGTCCAAGGGGTGCGGGGAGCACTGAACGGTCACCATATACCTGAGCACCTTTAATATTTCATCAGAACACCTGCACTCAAGTCACCTTTTTTTGCCAAGTTTTTTAGGAATTTTCTTGCATTGTGGGACTATTTGTTCTTTCTTAGGTGTAACGGACTTATTTATTCTTGTATCATTGCTGCTATAATATTTATCTACCTATTGTGCACCTTATTTAAGTCATACTTTAAGTGGATCCATTTTTATATTTTTTATATATTTATTTTTATTCTGTACAAATCCACCCCTTTATCTATTTTTTAATTCATACATTTCATCTAATTTTCTCATCATACCAAATTTCACTTATTCTATATCCACTTTTCAGCACAATTATTTATTATTTATTTGTATTATCTTTTAGTATTGCACATTCAATAGGAAGACACATAGGATGCACTGGACACTTTATTCATAGTGGTGATTTATTTTGTATGTATCTATAACGCCTAAATTTTGGACATATAGAAACATCAGCAGTTTTTGGCAGCGCCATACACCTTCCCCCTCCTTTCTCTTCATTCTCACTATATTCTTAGTAATATAGTATAAAGGTGGGCTGCAGCCAATACTAAATACCAGGAATCTAGAATTATCCTAAGCGCGGATTTGTTTACATTTCATCTTCTCCACCCCTGGGTGTTTACATCTGCAGCTATGGATATTTTTAGTTTCACCACCACCAGGAAAGTTGATATTGAACAGATTTTTAGTAGTGAAAGGGTGTCTACCAATTATGATGTCAACAGCCTTTTTAGGCAACTTAAGCATGCACTTGAGAAGCAAGTCAGGGTGTGGTGGGATATCACCACCCTGGAGATGTACTTAAAAGAGAAGATCACACCCAGAAGGTTACGCTGGGATGTACATCCCAATGATGGACTTAATGACAAAACCCTAATGGATAGTTGGTTCATTTTTTTCAATAGATGTGAATCAGAACTCCTAGAAACAATCATTACTAGGAGGAAACATAAACTCACGGAAGTAGAGAAACTGATTAAACAATTAAAAGAGTCCCTAACACCCTTCTCACTAACCAATGAGTATAAGGATAAAGAAAAGGAAATTCAAGAAAGCATCACCAAATATGACTTAGAAATACAAACTAAAAAACAGAAGAAATACAGTAGGGATACATTGGATTATAAAAATAACAAAATCTATAACTGGCAAACCACTATGGGAGAAGAACCTATGGAACTACAGGAAACAACCTTAGTAGCAGATTCTAGGGAAACCACACCGGAAATAGAAGATCAGGACGTGTATCCAGACACCCCCACTCAAAGGACCCCTCGGAGTGTCAATTTTGACAGAAGAACTAGGGAAGAAGAACCCCAGACCCCTAGGAACACTGGACAATACAGAGATGTTAGATTTAGAAGTGCAGGTAATAATGAGGAAAGAACAACTCAGGATTTGAGATTTACATCACCTGGATATAGAACTCCCATACAACAGAGACGCAGAGTGATGCAAGAACCCAGATTTCCCTCACCAGGTTATAGGATTCCTATACATAATAGGTTTTCCCCTCTGAGAGATGAAAGAATGTACACTCCTAGAGATGAAAGAAGAGGTGGCTACAATCAGCAGGGAAGGGATTTTTTTCAGACCAACCACTTTGGGAGGCCCCCAAGACAACAGAATTGGACAAATCAGTACAGAAGACCAGGAGGGAGGGGCCCTCAAGGATACAACTACCGAGGAAGATTTCCAGATTATATGAACAATCGTGGGGGGAGACAAGGACCCAGGAGGGATCACATATCCCCACAGAGAGAAGAATGGAGGAATTACGCACCTTACCAGCAACAGAACTGGAACCACTGGAACGGATATGGGGCAAGAGGCAACGGGCAAGAGGCAAACGAGGGGGCAGGAAGAAAGCGAAGAAGGGAGTTTTAGGAAAGGGCATTTTTAACCTTAGCAATCAAGTTTTTAGCAAAGAGGAGATGGCAATTTTGGATTTGGGACTTAAATTCGCACCTTCAAAAGATATAGATAAATTTGAAACTTATATAGATCTGCAAAAATTCATCCGGAAATTGAACATTAAGAAATTCTTTCAAATTAAAGGCGAATATACAAATCCCATATCCACACGTTTTAAGCATACGGTTTTAAGGAACAATTCAATTTTTAACCCCAAGGTACCAAACAATGACTGTATTAAAGCTTTTAAAATAATGGTGGAGGAAGATATCAAAAAATTAAAGATTCATGGTAAAGACAGCAAACGGATTTGGAAAGCCATACGGAATTTAGAAAAAAATAAGGAAGTGGTTATTAGACCAGCTGACAAGGGAGGAGGACTTGTCATTTTAAGTAAGAGAGATTATGAAGATGAAATGGAAAACCTTTTGAAAGTGCCAGATACCTATAAGAAATTAAAAAAGGATCCAAAAAGTGAATACACTAAGAAACTCAAAGAATATGTACAGAAGGGTAAAGATATTGGCATTTTAACAGAAAAGGAAGCCAAATATTTAATTCCGGCATCCTCCAAAACTCCTGTAATATACCACATTCCTAAAATCCATAAACGTTTGGAAAAACCACCTGGGAGGCCCATAGTTAGTGGGGTCGATTCTTTGTTTTCTCGTCTGGGTGAATATTTAGATAAGTTCCTTCAACCTTTGGTATCCAAAGGAAGGTCCTATTTGAAGGATAGTACCCAACTACTCAAAGAAATTAAGAGTTTGAATACAGATGAATCTCAGTTTTTGGTTACAATTGATGCCAACTCGTTGTATACCAGCATCAAACAAAAGGATGGGCTTAGTGCAATAAAAAAAGCACTTTATGAGGATAACAGCTTAAAAAGAACTCAGATACAGTACATACTTGAAGGCCTTAAATTGGCCATGGAAAGTAATTACTTCTGGTACAATAAATCCTTTTATGTACAAACAAAAGGCGTGGCCATGGGGGCAAGATATGCCCCCAGTGTAGCAAATGTTTTTATGAACATGTGGGAGGAACAGCATATTTATAATCAAAACTTACCGGAAATTAAATTTTATAAAAGATACATAGACGACATTATAATGATTTGGGAGGGGACAAGTGAGTCCTTACAAGAATTTCTAGAAGAAATCAATTCCAACCCATACGGACTGACCTTCACTGGACATTGGAACCTGCAGAAAATTGACTACCTTGACCTACAAATATTTAAAGAAGAGAATCGTTTACAAACAAGGACTTTTTTCAAGACAACCGATAAGAATGGTTACATTCCGAAAACCAGCTGTCATCATCCGAAATGGAAAAATAACATTCCGAAAGGCCAATTCATGCGGATGAGGAGAAACTGTGGGAAAGTAGAAGACTATGATCAACAAACCTCTGTTTTAATGCAAAGATTTGAGGAAAAAGGGTATCAAAAGGATCTTTTAGAAAAAACCAGGGAAGAAGTTAGGAATATGAATAGGGAAAGCCTATTGGAAACCAGACTAAAGGAAAATAAGGGATCATTTGAAGGGGCTTTCATTTCAGGATACCATAGACAATACAAGGAGGTAGAAAGAATATTTAGAAGATATTGGCCAGTGCTGAAAAGTGATAAAACACTTGCCAAGATACTTCCAGAAAAACCGAAATTCATCTACCGTAGAGCACCTACCCTGAGAAATCGATTAGTCAAAAATGTGATTGACCCTCCCAAAAATATAAAAATTTTTCCTGACATGAGGGGGTTTATTAGATGCAGGAAGTGTGTAGCCTGTAAGAATAATCCTACCCAGCCAAGAAAAATAATGGACTTCAAATCAAAAGCAAATCACAAAAGATTTAAGATCAATAACTTGATCACATGTAACACTACGCATGTCACCTATATTGTCGAATGCACTTGCAATCTGCAATATGTAGGACGCACTACCAGACCTCTTCATGTCAGAATTAGAGAACATATAACCAATATCAAAAATGGCTTCCCGAAACACAGCCTCTCCAGGCATTACCTTGAAGTTCATCATAAAAACCCTGAAGGGCTAGTCTTTTATGGTATAGATTCAATCCAGGGACACTGGAGAGGTGAAAATAAGAGGAAGAAAATCTCCCAAAATGAAACTAAGTGGATATTTTTACTCGATTCACTTCAGCCCAAAGGACTTAACCTGGATATTGATTTGAACTGTTTTATTTCTAATTTTTAACATATAGTATATTTATATTTTAGATATTTTAAGTCTAAAACAACAGGTTTAATCCTATGAGATATTTAATTCTCTTCCTCTGGTTATCACCATGGGATCACCCGTCAAAGTTTGATCATATGTCTATAAGGATTAATTACAGACCCACAGGTCATACAGGTTGTTGTTTCTCCACCCTCATTCAATAATTTTTTCGGAAAGATAGTCAAAGAATTTTCCCATCTATGTTTCCTTTATATATTCTTCCCATTCTCTTCATTTAGGTTCTTTCTAATTGGGTTGATGTTTTTAGCCCCACTGACCAGACACTAAGTATTCTGTTACCTGCACTTTTTGTATTTTAATGTGGCCCGCATCTATATGTTGTTCTCTTTGACTCCACACTGATTAGAGTCACCTATATTAAGTTATCAGACCTATCATGTTTGAATATATAACTTTAGTGCTATATATTTTTTAGCCCTATAATGTATACCTAGCGAATGATTACGAACCATAGCTCTCACAATATATATATTTTTTCCTTTATTACGGATTAGAAAGAGTATACACCATATTTTATTTCACCTCCATTTTGTATGTATTCACTATCACTAATATTAATTAATTACATGATCACGTTTTTTAGCCACCAATCTATTTATTTTTAGCCACCAATCTATTTAATTTCATTTATTTATTATTATCACCATGAACTTAGGCCATCTATTAAAATATTTTACATAGTGACCAAAAAGAATATTTATTATATTTAGTTCATTGCTATTTTTCTGAATCCCCGTCACTAATATTAATTCATTATCACCATCACGTTTTTAATCACCAATTTTATCACCAATATTATTTTATCTTTCATTACTATCATAATTCTAGGTCACCTATTAAATTATTTAAAGCTTTTTATGAAAGGGTTAAGTCTGTGATTGGTCGTAAGATTATTTATATTTAGGATTTATTTTACCATCAGTTTAATGTTAACGTATGTATTTTATGTAATATGCTGTACACTAGATGGTAAACAGACCCGATATCTAAGTATAGAATTTTACACTGTTATTGTATCAACGGCAACAGAGTAGGACCTGACCCTCCTAAAGTCCAATTTTTGGCTCTCCGGTTTTTCCTTTTCTCCTCTTTTTCCAAATGAGGCATACCACGGACTTTTGAGGTCAGATATGTCCATCTCTTAAGTACGCAGCTGCCAGTATGCAAATTCCCTAAGTTCCAAAATATATAGTTCTACCCGGCAACAGCGTGCGTCCTCTCTCTTTTTTCTATTGGATGTCTTGCCCGGCATTCCGATTGGAGCACGCATCGAGCCTTGTTTACCATGCTGGTATAAATAGGCGGAGATGGCGTGATGACGCTACTCCTGAAGACGTCATCACGACGAAACGTACGTAGAGCGTCATCGCGTCACATCCGCCTAAGTGGAACGCACATCCGCCCTGTGGAACGCACGGCGTCCCGGAAGTGCGCTATTATTGCTTTCTATGCCATTACCCTCTATTCCCTTTGTGAGTACCTAATTTTTATATACAATAAAGTATTTTAAAACTTAGCAGTACTACTCTATGTGAGCCTTCTTCCCCCATATATCGATACACCTTCGGACCCTAACATCAAGGAACCTGGTTCACAAGATTCGGGTAGATAATCGGACCACCCAACCACTTTGATGGTCAGTGGAGAAGATCCAGGATTATAGACAAGGCCTGATACCCCTGCAGGGGTACATAGTTCTGGTGAGTGCGGTCCAAGGGGTGCGGGGAGCACTGAACGGTCACCATATACCTGAGCACCTTTAATATTTCATCAGAACACCTGCACTCAAGTCACCTTTTTTTGCCAAGTTTTTTAGGAATTTTCTTGCATTGTGGGACTATTTGTTCTTTCTTAGGTGTAACGGACTTATTTATTCTTGTATCATTGCTGCTATAATATTTATCTACCTATTGTGCACCTTATTTAAGTCATACTTTAAGTGGATCCATTTTTATATTTTTTATATATTTATTTTTATTCTGTACAAATCCACCCCTTTATCTATTTTTTAATTCATACATTTCATCTAATTTTCTCATCATACCAAATTTCACTTATTCTATATCCACTTTTCAGCACAATTATTTATTATTTATTTGTATTATCTTTTAGTATTGCACATTCAATAGGAAGACACATAGGATGCACTGGACACTTTATTCATAGTGGTGATTTATTTTGTATGTATCTATAACGCCTAAATTTTGGACATATAGAAACATCAGCAGTTTTTGGCAGCGCCATACACCTTCCCCCTCCTTTCTCTTCATTCTCACTATATTCTTAGTAATATAGTATAAAGGTGGGCTGCAGCCAATACTAAATACCAGGAATCTAGAATTATCCTAAGCGCGGATTTGTTTACATTTCATCTTCTCCACCCCTGGGTGTTTACATCTGCAGCTATGGATATTTTTAGTTTCACCACCACCAGGAAAGTTGATATTGAACAGATTTTTAGTAGTGAAAGGGTGTCTACCAATTATGATGTCAACAGCCTTTTTAGGCAACTTAAGCATGCACTTGAGAAGCAAGTCAGGGTGTGGTGGGATATCACCACCCTGGAGATGTACTTAAAAGAGAAGATCACACCCAGAAGGTTACGCTGGGATGTACATCCCAATGATGGACTTAATGACAAAACCCTAATGGATAGTTGGTTCATTTTTTTCAATAGATGTGAATCAGAACTCCTAGAAACAATCATTACTAGGAGGAAACATAAACTCACGGAAGTAGAGAAACTGATTAAACAATTAAAAGAGTCCCTAACACCCTTCTCACTAACCAATGAGTATAAGGATAAAGAAAAGGAAATTCAAGAAAGCATCACCAAATATGACTTAGAAATACAAACTAAAAAACAGAAGAAATACAGTAGGGATACATTGGATTATAAAAATAACAAAATCTATAACTGGCAAACCACTATGGGAGAAGAACCTATGGAACTACAGGAAACAACCTTAGTAGCAGATTCTAGGGAAACCACACCGGAAATAGAAGATCAGGACGTGTATCCAGACACCCCCACTCAAAGGACCCCTCGGAGTGTCAATTTTGACAGAAGAACTAGGGAAGAAGAACCCCAGACCCCTAGGAACACTGGACAATACAGAGATGTTAGATTTAGAAGTGCAGGTAATAATGAGGAAAGAACAACTCAGGATTTGAGATTTACATCACCTGGATATAGAACTCCCATACAACAGAGACGCAGAGTGATGCAAGAACCCAGATTTCCCTCACCAGGTTATAGGATTCCTATACATAATAGGTTTTCCCCTCTGAGAGATGAAAGAATGTACACTCCTAGAGATGAAAGAAGAGGTGGCTACAATCAGCAGGGAAGGGATTTTTTTCAGACCAACCACTTTGGGAGGCCCCCAAGACAACAGAATTGGACAAATCAGTACAGAAGACCAGGAGGGAGGGGCCCTCAAGGATACAACTACCGAGGAAGATTTCCAGATTATATGAACAATCGTGGGGGGAGACAAGGACCCAGGAGGGATCACATATCCCCACAGAGAGAAGAATGGAGGAATTACGCACCTTACCAGCAACAGAACTGGAACCACTGGAACGGATATGGGGCAAGAGGCAACGGGCAAGAGGCAAACGAGGGGGCAGGAAGAAAGCGAAGAAGGGAGTTTTAGGAAAGGGCATTTTTAACCTTAGCAATCAAGTTTTTAGCAAAGAGGAGATGGCAATTTTGGATTTGGGACTTAAATTCGCACCTTCAAAAGATATAGATAAATTTGAAACTTATATAGATCTGCAAAAATTCATCCGGAAATTGAACATTAAGAAATTCTTTCAAATTAAAGGCGAATATACAAATCCCATATCCACACGTTTTAAGCATACGGTTTTAAGGAACAATTCAATTTTTAACCCCAAGGTACCAAACAATGACTGTATTAAAGCTTTTAAAATAATGGTGGAGGAAGATATCAAAAAATTAAAGATTCATGGTAAAGACAGCAAACGGATTTGGAAAGCCATACGGAATTTAGAAAAAAATAAGGAAGTGGTTATTAGACCAGCTGACAAGGGAGGAGGACTTGTCATTTTAAGTAAGAGAGATTATGAAGATGAAATGGAAAACCTTTTGAAAGTGCCAGATACCTATAAGAAATTAAAAAAGGATCCAAAAAGTGAATACACTAAGAAACTCAAAGAATATGTACAGAAGGGTAAAGATATTGGCATTTTAACAGAAAAGGAAGCCAAATATTTAATTCCGGCATCCTCCAAAACTCCTGTAATATACCACATTCCTAAAATCCATAAACGTTTGGAAAAACCACCTGGGAGGCCCATAGTTAGTGGGGTCGATTCTTTGTTTTCTCGTCTGGGTGAATATTTAGATAAGTTCCTTCAACCTTTGGTATCCAAAGGAAGGTCCTATTTGAAGGATAGTACCCAACTACTCAAAGAAATTAAGAGTTTGAATACAGATGAATCTCAGTTTTTGGTTACAATTGATGCCAACTCGTTGTATACCAGCATCAAACAAAAGGATGGGCTTAGTGCAATAAAAAAAGCACTTTATGAGGATAACAGCTTAAAAAGAACTCAGATACAGTACATACTTGAAGGCCTTAAATTGGCCATGGAAAGTAATTACTTCTGGTACAATAAATCCTTTTATGTACAAACAAAAGGCGTGGCCATGGGGGCAAGATATGCCCCCAGTGTAGCAAATGTTTTTATGAACATGTGGGAGGAACAGCATATTTATAATCAAAACTTACCGGAAATTAAATTTTATAAAAGATACATAGACGACATTATAATGATTTGGGAGGGGACAAGTGAGTCCTTACAAGAATTTCTAGAAGAAATCAATTCCAACCCATACGGACTGACCTTCACTGGACATTGGAACCTGCAGAAAATTGACTACCTTGACCTACAAATATTTAAAGAAGAGAATCGTTTACAAACAAGGACTTTTTTCAAGACAACCGATAAGAATGGTTACATTCCGAAAACCAGCTGTCATCATCCGAAATGGAAAAATAACATTCCGAAAGGCCAATTCATGCGGATGAGGAGAAACTGTGGGAAAGTAGAAGACTATGATCAACAAACCTCTGTTTTAATGCAAAGATTTGAGGAAAAAGGGTATCAAAAGGATCTTTTAGAAAAAACCAGGGAAGAAGTTAGGAATATGAATAGGGAAAGCCTATTGGAAACCAGACTAAAGGAAAATAAGGGATCATTTGAAGGGGCTTTCATTTCAGGATACCATAGACAATACAAGGAGGTAGAAAGAATATTTAGAAGATATTGGCCAGTGCTGAAAAGTGATAAAACACTTGCCAAGATACTTCCAGAAAAACCGAAATTCATCTACCGTAGAGCACCTACCCTGAGAAATCGATTAGTCAAAAATGTGATTGACCCTCCCAAAAATATAAAAATTTTTCCTGACATGAGGGGGTTTATTAGATGCAGGAAGTGTGTAGCCTGTAAGAATAATCCTACCCAGCCAAGAAAAATAATGGACTTCAAATCAAAAGCAAATCACAAAAGATTTAAGATCAATAACTTGATCACATGTAACACTACGCATGTCACCTATATTGTCGAATGCACTTGCAATCTGCAATATGTAGGACGCACTACCAGACCTCTTCATGTCAGAATTAGAGAACATATAACCAATATCAAAAATGGCTTCCCGAAACACAGCCTCTCCAGGCATTACCTTGAAGTTCATCATAAAAACCCTGAAGGGCTAGTCTTTTATGGTATAGATTCAATCCAGGGACACTGGAGAGGTGAAAATAAGAGGAAGAAAATCTCCCAAAATGAAACTAAGTGGATATTTTTACTCGATTCACTTCAGCCCAAAGGACTTAACCTGGATATTGATTTGAACTGTTTTATTTCTAATTTTTAACATATAGTATATTTATATTTTAGATATTTTAAGTCTAAAACAACAGGTTTAATCCTATGAGATATTTAATTCTCTTCCTCTGGTTATCACCATGGGATCACCCGTCAAAGTTTGATCATATGTCTATAAGGATTAATTACAGACCCACAGGTCATACAGGTTGTTGTTTCTCCACCCTCATTCAATAATTTTTTCGGAAAGATAGTCAAAGAATTTTCCCATCTATGTTTCCTTTATATATTCTTCCCATTCTCTTCATTTAGGTTCTTTCTAATTGGGTTGATGTTTTTAGCCCCACTGACCAGACACTAAGTATTCTGTTACCTGCACTTTTTGTATTTTAATGTGGCCCGCATCTATATGTTGTTCTCTTTGACTCCACACTGATTAGAGTCACCTATATTAAGTTATCAGACCTATCATGTTTGAATATATAACTTTAGTGCTATATATATTTTTTAGCCCTATAATGTATACCTAGCGAATGATTACGAACCATAGCTCTCACAATATATATATTTTTTCCTTTATTACGGATTAGAAAGAGTATACACCATATTTTATTTCACCTCCATTTTGTATGTATTCACTATCACTAATATTAATTAATTACATGATCACGTTTTTTAGCCACCAATCTATTTATTTTTAGCCACCAATCTATTTAATTTCATTTATTTATTATTATCACCATGAACTTAGGCCATCTATTAAAATATTTTACATAGTGACCAAAAAGAATATTTATTATATTTAGTTCATTGCTATTTTTCTGAATCCCCGTCACTAATATTAATTCATTATCACCATCACGTTTTTAATCACCAATTTTATCACCAATATTATTTTATCTTTCATTACTATCATAATTCTAGGTCACCTATTAAATTATTTAAAGCTTTTTATGAAAGGGTTAAGTCTGTGATTGGTCGTAAGATTATTTATATTTAGGATTTATTTTACCATCAGTTTAATGTTAACGTATGTATTTTATGTAATATGCTGTACACTAGATGGTAAACAGACCCGATATCTAAGTATAGAATTTTACACTGTTATTGTATCAACGGCAACAGAGTAGGACCTGACCCTCCTAAAGTCCAATTTTTGGCTCTCCGGTTTTTCCTTTTCTCCTCTTTTTCCAAATGAGGCATACCACGGACTTTTGAGGTCAGATATGTCCATCTCTTAAGTACGCAGCTGCCAGTATGCAAATTCCCTAAGTTCCAAAATATATAGTTCTACCCGGCAACAGCGTGCGTCCTCTCTCTTTTTTCTATTGGATGTCTTGCCCGGCATTCCGATTGGAGCACGCATCGAGCCTTGTTTACCATGCTGGTATAAATAGGCGGAGATGGCGTGATGACGCTACTCCTGAAGACGTCATCACGACGAAACGTACGTAGAGCGTCATCGCGTCACATCCGCCTAAGTGGAACGCACATCCGCCCTGTGGAACGCACGGCGTCCCGGAAGTGCGCTATTATTGCTTTCTATGCCATTACCCTCTATTCCCTTTGTGAGTACCTAATTTTTATATACAATAAAGTATTTTAAAACTTAGCAGTACTACTCTATGTGAGCCTTCTTCCCCCATATATCGATACACCTTCGGACCCTAACATCAAGGAACCTGGTTCACAAGATTCGGGTAGATAATCGGACCACCCAACCACTTTGATGGTCAGTGGAGAAGATCCAGGATTATAGACAAGGCCTGATACCCCTGCAGGGGTACATAGTTCTGGTGAGTGCGGTCCAAGGGGTGCGGGGAGCACTGAACGGTCACCATATACCTGAGCACCTTTAATATTTCATCAGAACACCTGCACTCAAGTCACCTTTTTTTGCCAAGTTTTTTAGGAATTTTCTTGCATTGTGGGACTATTTGTTCTTTCTTAGGTGTAACGGACTTATTTATTCTTGTATCATTGCTGCTATAATATTTATCTACCTATTGTGCACCTTATTTAAGTCATACTTTAAGTGGATCCATTTTTATATTTTTTATATATTTATTTTTATTCTGTACAAATCCACCCCTTTATCTATTTTTTAATTCATACATTTCATCTAATTTTCTCATCATACCAAATTTCACTTATTCTATATCCACTTTTCAGCACAATTATTTATTATTTATTTGTATTATCTTTTAGTATTGCACATTCAATAGGAAGACACATAGGATGCACTGGACACTTTATTCATAGTGGTGATTTATTTTGTATGTATCTATAACGCCTAAATTTTGGACATATAGAAACATCAGCAGTTTTTGGCAGCGCCATACACCTTCCCCCTCCTTTCTCTACATTGTGGTCAGTTGTCTAGCGGTGCTGAAAACTCAGTGTGTTCTCCTCCAATGATCAGACTTCTGCTCACACACCCCATCCCCCTGCACAGCCCATCATTGGGAAGACCAGTGTACTACTGTTTCTCATCCCTCTCTGCTTAGAACAGAGGCTAAGTGATCACTTATAAAAAAAAAAGTGGAGAGGGGGAAGGTAATGAAGTTCTTTTTTAAATCTGGTTTGACCTTTCATTTCTATTTTAAATTGAATGGGGTGTTTAGTAAGGTGCTTTTAAAGTGTTAATTTTATTAATGTTTTGGGGTCTATGACATGTATAAGGGCTCCATGTTAGATAAATTCAACAGCCAAGAAATTAACAATTTCAGAACAGAATTTTAAAATAGCAAGCTATATATTTGCTTACTACAGATCTCCTTGACTAATTTAGGGATTGTTTCTTTAACTGTTTATTTGCTAAACCTTTGCTTTTATCCTAGAAATAAAACTGTAAATTACCAGCATTATTGGAATAACAACACATGTATATGTCCTATGGTGCTAACTCTTGTGTCTTAAGCTGAAAATCTCTACACAGCATTTCTATTGTACTGCGGGATCTTAGAACACTGAGACCTAGATGCAATCCTAAACGGAAAACCTGCAGAAGGGAAGACTCTTTGGGTTATTGCTGACAGGTTTTAACAAAGGCTTAACTTCCTAAACAGACAGCGTAGGATGCAATTTATCTGCCGTAATGCTTATTATTTAACTTTAGAAGACCTAATCCTCTCCTTCCTGAAAGGATTGATCTGCGGTCGGAGATCAGCGAACAAAATACATTTTCTTGAACAAAATTTTAAGACATTGCTGTTTTCAAGGTTAGAGTCACCTTTTCAAGACAAATCCTTTCTTAAGTCACTGTGTGAACTATTCTTTCTTATTAAACAATTGCTCAGGAAATTGAAAGAGCTTAGTGTGTCAGCTACCCACCTATTCACTCAAAACAACTTCTTATTTATACAAACATAGCCGGTTTTTGAAATATCGTTTCAGCTTCATTGTAAGATCAGAACCTGATTGATTTTTAATCAGGTTTGAACATATTTATGGCCATAAACATACTCAATGTGTATGTTCAATGGCCTTAACAAACATACAGTACATACATTATATTACGAAAAGTATTGGGTGGCCTGCCTTTACACGCACATTAAAGCCCCGTGCACACGCAACGATTATCGGCCGACCGAACGTCCGTCTTTTGTCCAGAGTTGTGTTTTGTTGGTTGGAATGTGCCTAGACTGCACACGAATTTTCTCGCCCAACAAAAATCTGCTTCAGAAGTGATGTCATGTGTTGGTTTGCTTTCTTTGTGTTCTTTCTTATCTGAGCATGCCCAGTCTTGCTCATAAGATTTTTCCCTGTTGAAATCAGTACTGACTGCACGAAAATCGGCCGTGTTTTGACGGCCAACAAAAATGTTATAGTCTGCACACCAGATTTTTTTCGGCCGAAAAGTCGGAGTCAGTTGTCGGAAGCATCATACTAACAAGCCGAAAATCGGCAGATCGGCGTTGGACGAAAATTCCCTGCCAATTTTCGATGCGTGTGTACGGGGCTTAACTTTAATGGCATCCCAGTCTTTGTCCGTAGGGTTCAAAATTGAGTTGGCCCACCCTTTGAACTATAACAGCTTCAACTCTTCTGGGAATGTTTAGAAGTATGTCAATGGAAATGTTCGATTTTTCCAGAAACCCATTTGTGAGGTCAGGCCATGACGTGGATGAGAAGGCCTGGCCCGCAGTCTCCACTCTAACTCATCCCAAAGGTTGAGGGCAGGCCAGTCAAGTTCTTCCACCCCAAACTCACTCATCCATGTCTTTATGGAACTTGCTTTGTGCACTGGTAAAAATAATTTGGTGGAGGGGGGATTATGGGGTTGTTTTTTAGGGGTTGGGCTTGGCCCTTTAGTTCAATAAAGGGAAACTTTTAAGGCGCAAGCATACCAAGACATTTTGGCCAATTTTATGCTTCCAACTTTGTGGAAACAGTTTGGGGATTGCCCTTTCCTGTTCCAACGTGACTGCTCACCAGACTGAGATGCCATTATATTTCATGTGTGTGTGAAGGCAGGCGTCCCAATACTTTTGGTAATATAGTGTATATTACTTATTGGCTAGGGGCTAAAAACAGCAACAACATACCATTAATGTGAAAAGTATTGCAATTCCCATTGCAGGCAAAAGCTGGCTGCTGAAGGATACAGAATTACCTGTCATGTGACCTGAAAAGTACATTGCACATCATCTTTTGTCAATTGACTATCTTTAATAGTTACACAGTACATACATGCAAGTGGTTTATTCTCAAAAATCCCCATCATTAAAGTGACCCTTTTCGGCTCTAAAAATCCAGGCAAAAGTTACTAAATCTTTGTCATGGAAACCTTATTATACTGATCTCTCTGGTGGCCTGTGTCTCTTACCTTTTTCTCCCCATGCAGCCTCCACCAGACTTTTTGCTATTCAATACTTTTGGGAAAATTGTATGCCTGCATCCCTTGTTGCACTGTGGTTCCTTCCCTTTATCTCTATGTCACTACTGTGTCTGGTAGTCACATAGGGATTGTAGTATAAAACCAAAGTACATACTGTACTGTATATTATTCAAAGGATGAGTCTTTTCAGTGCCCATAGCAGTGTATTCTCTATACTAGGCACTAGGGGTAACAAAATATTAGAAATGTCACTGCTGCTATAATCCAGGACAGGTAATTGTACATGTATCAGACTGCAAGCAGTTACGCAATCTCCTTGTCCCTGGGACCATACCAGACCCCCTACATTGCAACTGACCATTTAGCAGCACCACCTGATACCCAAGCAGACTTGTGGGGAGTCATTGGACAGGTTTTATAACAGAAAGTTTTTTTTTTAATTTGGTATTTTTAAATTTTTTGTTGCAAAAACATAAAAAACCCAGTGGTGATCAAATACCACCAAAAGAAAGCTCTGTTTGTGTGGGAAAAAAATGCTGTAAATTTAGCTTGGGTACAGCCTTGCATGACCGCCAAGTTACCAGTTAGGCCTCATGTACACTGCATCTGCTAGACGGATGTTTAGGAGCAGTTGGACGTTTTTTCAGCAGCCCCTGAATTCTCCTCAATGTTATCTTATGTGTTCATGTACACCCAGTCATTTATAGTAGTTTAGAGGCAGTTGAGGTTACTTGTATTATTTTTGAAAGCAGAAAAATTGCGTTCAGGACTGTAGTTTACATAGTGTGCATTTCAAATGCCAAATGCTTGCAAACTCGTGTAAGTGCGGTAACCCGCGTTTAAGTGCGTTTGCGTTTATAAGGGGTTTTTAAAGAGAAAAACATTGCTGATACTTTTTGAATATATAAAAATGTTTAAAAACACACAAATGTAACCACATGCTGTTGCCTGCATCCATGAATGAGTCCAGTAGCAATGAACTCTGGTCCGTTCACACAATTTTCTATGTCTTCAGAGCCTCAGCAATAACATCATCAGGAGCATTTCCTCACACATGCTCATGATGGGATCCATAGTGAAAACACAAAAAATAAGACAGCTATCTACAAGCACACTGCTCTCTCTGCTGATGCTGTCTTTTCTCTCACAAAATGGCTGAAATAGTTAATAATGTACTTGTTTTTCATGCATTGTGGGCATTTGGGAGGCTCTCCTGAGGTTATCTTTAAAAAATGCTTCAAACCTCAAATGCTCATAACTGCTGCTAAACTCACATAAACTCGGTATGTAAAAGTTGTAAAATGGACGTTTTTCACCATCAGTTTCCAGCATTCAGAAAAGGTTTTCAACTGCCCTGTGTATATGAGCCCTTAAAGTAGCACAGTGCTCAATAGCAGACAATGGCCTGGACATGAAGTGGGTAAAGCCTTCAAGAGCTGAAGTGGTTATTGAGATGCTGATAGAGATTCTAGTAGGGGAAATGTGGACAGAATTATGCATCAACTATTGCAACTTGCAAACAAACAAGGAACCTGATTAAGTGACATAATCTTTCATTGAGTAGATAGATAAATATTACTTTGTTAAATATTCAGAAGTTCTACCTTGAAACATGTAAATGTTTGTAACTAACTGGTATGTTTTATGTTCATTATCCTATTCGTAACCTTTTTTGTACTCAACATATTTCCTTTTTCAAAGCGACAGTGTTGCTAACTCAAGGAAGCTATGACATGACATTTTTTCCTTCTTCTGTCTTTGCTAGCAAACACTACTCAGATACCGAGGAGGGATCCCCCAAAGTTTGCTGAAAAATTGGCACTTCTGGAGGTATCACTCTCCTGGGCCAGTAATGACAGTAAAATAGTCAGCAGGATAAATCAATGACAGATGGGGGCAAACCAGGAGATGCCAGTTTCCCGGTTGAATTTGGAAAACCATTTCTTTTACAGAGTTGGGTAACAGATAAGGTAAGTATTTATTGTTTCCTCTTAGGTTGCTTGAATTAAAACATTATCTGACATTACAGGCATAAAGTGTAATCTGATGACCACACAGCACAGAGAAAAAAACAGGCAATTATACAGGTCCTTCTCAAAAAATTAGTATATTGTGATAAAGTTCATTATTTTCTGTAATGTACTGATAAACATTAGACTTTCATATATTTTAGATTCATTACACACAACTGAAGTAGTGCAAGCCTTTTATTGTTTTAATATTTGATGATTTTGGCATACAGCTCATGAAAAACCAAAATTCCTATCTCAAAAAATTAGCATATCATGAAAAGGTTCTCTAAACGAGCTATTAACCTAATCATCTGAATCAAATAATTAACTTTAAACACCTGCAAAAGATTCCTGAGGCTTTTAAAAACTCCCAGCCTGGTTCATTACTCAAAACCGCAATCATGGGTAAGACTGCCGACCTGACTGCTGTCCAGAAGGCCATCATTGACACCCTGAAGCAAGAGGGTAAGACACAGAAAGAAATTTCTGAACGAATAGGCTGTTCCCAGAGTGCTGTATCAAGGCACCTCAGTGGGAAGTCTGTGGGAAGGAAAAAGTGTGGCAGAAAACGCTGCACAACGAGAAGAGGTGACCGGACCCTGAGGAAGTTTGTGGAGAAGGACCGATTCCAGAGCTTGGGGGACCTGCGTAAGCAGTGGACTGAGTCTGGAGTAGAAACATCTAGAGCCACCGTGTACAGGCATGTGCAGGAAATGGGCTACAGGTGCCGCATTCCCCAGGTCAAACCACTTTTGAACCAGAAACAGCAGCAGAAGCGCCTGACCTGGGCTACAGAGAAGCAGCACTGGACTGTTGCTCAGTGGTCCAAAGTACTTTTTTCGGATGAAAGCAAATTTTGCATGTCATTCGGAAATCAAGGTGCCAGAGTCTGGAGGAAAACTGGGGAGAGGGAAATGCCAAAATGCCTGAAGTCCAGTGTCAAGTATCCACAGTCAGTGATGGTCTGGGGTGCCATGTCAGCTGCTGGTGTTGGTCCACTGTGTTTTATCAAGGGCAGGGTCAATGCAGCTAGCTATCAGGAGATTTTGGAGCACTTCATGCTTCCATCTGCTGAAAAGCATTATGGAGATGAAGATTTCATTTTTCAGCACAACCTGGCACCTGCTCACAGTGCCAAAACCACTGGTAAATGGTTTACTGACCATGGTAATACTGTGCTCAATTGGCCTGCCAACTCTCCTGACCTGAACCCCATAGAGAATCTGTGGGATGTTGTGAAGAGAAAGTTGAGAGACGCAAGACCCAACACTCTGGATGAGCTCAAGGCCGCTATCGAAGCATCCTGGGCCTTCATAACACCTCAGCAGTGCCACAGGTTGATTGCCTCCATGCCACGCCGCATTGAAGCAGTCATTTCAGCAAAAGGATTCCCGACCAAGTATTGAGTGCATAACTGAACATAATTATTTGAAGGTTGACTTTTTTTGTATTAAAAACACTTTTTTTTTATTGGTCGGATGAAATATGCTAATTTTTTGAGATAGGAATTTTGGTTTTTCATGAGCTGTATGCCAAAATCATCAATATTAAAAAAATAAAAGGCTTGCACTACTTCAGTTGTGTGTAATGAATCTAAAATATATGAAAGTCTAATGTTTATCAGTACATTACAGAAAATAATGAACTTTATCACAATATGCTAATTTTTTGAGAGGGACCTGTAGAGTAAATATTCTATAGCAAAAAGAAGAACCACATTCTAACAGGTGGCAACGGTGTTCAATACAGCAGTCCCCATTTCTGAATCAGTAAAAACTCTTCCAAATAATCTGTTACTGTTTCAGCATTCAAAACATAATGCACCTAGTGTGGGGATCAGTACATGAACAAATGAGAAAAACCATAAGCCATCTTGAGGCAAAAGCAACTCAGATTCCATCAGCTTACTGCTGTCTAGTAGCTTCGACTCAAGACCTGTCTGTCTACCCCCTCGATATCAGTAATAAAATAAATACTATTTTAAAATGTACCTTATAAAAACAACAAATGCCTCCTATACAAAATACTAAAATACCACAGTCTCCAGGTTACACTATGTTCTATATACTGTAGTTAAAATTTAAAAAAAAATATATATATTTTGTGCATACAATATGCATAAGTCATAATAATTCTGGCCTGCACACGTTGCTGTTTAATTTGATTATTAAAAAAACAAGTGTATAACCTACAGGCAATGCATTTTCTTTTTACACATCCTACAGCTGAAAAACCCTAATGCATACACTGATCAAACAAAAAACTTCTAAGAAAATATTAATGCAGTTTTTCAGTCTCGAGAAACCCCCAATGAACTGAGCATGCAGGGTTTTACTATTCCAATAATACATTATTAATCACAATAATATCAACTTTACTAATTAAATAAATCATATTCTCAATTTATCTATAATGTAATAGACCTAATCTGCTTTAATAATAATCGCATAAATGCTAGACTTTTTTTTTTTTTTTACTGTTGTATACCTAATCTTGTTTTAGTAATGTACAGTTTTAATTGCTGCCATTGACATTGGCTTACATAAAAATTTCAAATCTATATTCTACAGTCAAGTGAGAGAACAGAACAAATGATTTATGAGTAGACACATTAATTATATAGTAGCTCTATTTGTAGGTAATAGTTTTTAAAACTGAACTCCGGTTAGATAGAAGTAAATGTATAAATGCAGCAATAAGCCTACCCTATGCAAATTCCTAATTTTCTCAAAAGTCTGTTGGATTCTGTTATTCTGCTTCTTTAAAATGGTTTAGCAGGGTTCCAAGATGCTGACTTCCTGCTCAGGTGACCAATCATCCCAGCAGTTTACAGCTGCAGTCCGGCACCGCTGGCATCAGTATTGGGAGCTCATCCCTGCACACTGTGCCCACCCTTCCGAGCTCCACCTTTTTCTGAATATTTTTACCTATCCCAGTCCAGCTCCTCTGTCCACTCTCTGCATACCCCATGAGTCTCACAGACATAACCCTAACTTCAGCACCTGGATCCTGGAGAGGATAAAACATGTTAAAGAGTGGGTGAGGCTAGTTACGCTGGATATTGAGCATAGCCTAAAGAGCATATAGTTATTGTAGTCTAAGCCTTCTCTCTGAACACACTTCATTCATTTACCACAGACTTTATACCCACAAAATACTCCTTTACTACCATACTACAAGTGAGAGTTTCACAGATACACATAACCTAATAGATCCTTTTTGTCTATTTGTCTAGGCCTACCTTAAAGAAAAACTTTAAGATTTAGGAACCACTTAGAAACCAGAAACTGTTGAGACAAAAACTACCAGTGTTAAAAAAAAAAGACTAGAAAAACGTAATGTGAATAAATCTCTAGGTCCAGATCGCTTACACCCAAGAGTCCTTAAAGAACTTAGCCATGTCATAGCCAGACCATTATTTCTAGTTTTTAGGGACAGCTCACTGACTGGAATGATAACAGCTGACTGGTGAAAAGCAAACGTGGTGCCAAGATTAAAAAAAAGGGTCAAGATATACAGTATGTCTGGTAATTATATACTAGTCAGCCTAAAATCAATAGTATGTAGGCTATTGAAAGAAATAATAAGGGACCATATCTAAGAATTTGCTTATGAGAATAGTATCATTAGTAGTAACCAGCATTAATTTTTTGAAGAACCGTTCTTGCCAAACCAGTGTTTCAACATTCTATGAAGGGGTGAGCTTTAACTTGGATAGAAGAAGACCTGTGGATGCAGTATACCTAAATTATACTAAGGCATTTGATACAGTACCTCAAAAATGATTAAATTAAGTGGAGGTCTTTTGGTATTAATGACATGGTATGTCCCTGGATAGAAAACTGGTTACAGGTGAGTGTCCAGAGGGTGGTGATTAATGTCATATTTTCTGAATGATCTGGAGTTGTGAGCAGGTTGTTCCACATCTCTGTTATGGGACCAATTCTGTTGAACTTGTTTATAAATGATATAGAGGTTGGAATGGATAGTTCAATCTCAGTGTTTGCTGACAATTCAAAACTAAACAGAGCAACAACTTCACAATAGGATATACTGTAGCAACTTTATAGGGAAACATTGATAAAATAGAGGGATGGGCTATAATATGGCAGTTTATTATTAATATGATTATTATAATTACAATACAGGATTTATATAGCTCCAACAGTTTGCACAGCACTTTACAATACAAAGAGAAATAGTACAATTACAATACAGGTCAATACAGAAGGATTACAAAGGTCAGTGGAGCTTACAATCTATAGGCAGATGAGGTTCAATATAGGAAAATGTAATGCACTTAAGAGCTGAACATATGCATGCAAGTTACTGTACATACTAGAAATAAAACCTTCAAGGGGAACAAGGATGGAAAAGGATATGGGGTCCTAGTGGATGACAGACTCAGAAATAGCATGCAATGCCAAGATGCTAAGCTGCATCAAACAAGGACACTAGACTATTAGCATGCATTAAAAAAGTATTTACTCATAAGATGAAACTATAATTCTACCCCTATACAAAACTCTGGTTCAACTTCTTAAGTATGCTGGCCACTTCCGGTCACAAATTCTCAAGAATGAAGTGCTTGAACTGGAAAACTGGAAATGCAGCAAAGCTGTTAAGGTGGCTGGGGGACCTCAGTAATGAGGAACAACTACAAACAATAAACCTATTCTCTCTGGAGAAGCATTGTTTAAGAGAGAATATGATAGTGGTATACAAATCCTTGAATAGTGACTCTAGCTCTGAGAGGAACTTTTTTAATCTTAGGTCTCTAAAGAAGACATGTTACCACAAAATGAAATCGGACAGTAAATGGTTCATTCTTCAACTGTGTAAGGGGTCCCTTACTGCCTTACTGTTAGGGCAGTAAGGAAGTGAAATGGTTGGTGGTGTCAGTGTAGAGTGTCAATAAGTTCAAAAAACGTATACATGTGTGTAGCACTGCCCCCTAGAGGACTGCTGAGAATTACACTTTCTGGATTCCCCTGGGTTACCCTTAACAACTGATAGCAGATAAACAGCAATGGAAGTCCTTGGCTCAGTCAATAATCAATCCAGGGGATGTTGTTTTTGTGTTTTTATTTGGAACTTGGATAGGAGAAGGGATGAGTGGGATACTCAAACTATTAACTATTCACTGTCTTGAGGACAGCTAACTGAAGAATGCGGCAAGGCTGCTGCTTCACCTTGCCACTGAAGTGAAGATACTTTAAAGGTTCCTGCTTGGTTATTATCTTCAGGGTTCTAACTTAGCACCCCCCTTACTCTCACTGTCTGTGTGCTGACACCCGTCCACTGACTCTAGCCTCTGGTGTGGTCCTCTTCCTGGCAGACCCCTGGGAAAGTTGTTCTGTACTCACGGACACTGTTTTTCCAGAACCACCGTTGCCTCCAACTCCACTAATCAGCTTCCACTGGACCTCTGGGTTCAGCCACACTTTCTGGTACACTAGGCCGTCTGCCTGTGACCACCTTCCACAACTTCAGAAGAGGAGACAGCCGTAACCCTTCTTGGCTTTGACTTGGCTTCCCAGGATGCACCACTTGTCTGTGCCAACCCACTGAGACAGCTACAAAAGCCTGTGTGTCACTGGCTGGGTTTCCTCCCTCAGCTCAGATGAATCACACATCAGACACACTGAGCAGGCCTAACTAGTAATCATGCTCCTCTGATAGGCAGAGTGCAGCTATGTTTTGCCTGCTGCTCTTCTGATATGCAGGCAGAGCCAAAATTACTCTCCTACCAAGCACCTATCTAGAAGGGAGCTACATGTGTTTCTTAGTGAATACAATGTACAGTAATATGGAACAGTTCTCACGCACACACTCTCAGGCTAAACTGAATGGACAGGTGTTTTTTTTTGTCAACCTTACCAACTATGATACATTGAACAGTAATAAGTTATGTACAGTAATAAGTTATGTAGAACACAAGTGCAGCAGTCAGTAGTATATGTCAAATTGCCTATTTTATTACTGGTCAGCAGGAGAAACAGCTGGCCATAGTCTGTGATCAACGGGAGGAAATCATTGCCAGGGTCAGGGAGAGAAAAAATGCCTGGCAGTGGTCGGAGGAAGGACAAATGTCTCCCATCTTTAATCAGAGGGAGTAAACAATGCCCAGTGTTGGTGGTCAGGGAGGAGGACAATTACCCAGTATTAATCGTCAGAAGGAGGACAAAATATCTGGCACTGGTGGTAATAGGGCACTGCCCTTACCTTGGAGGTCAGTGTCTGTGCCTCTTACATTAGCAGCCATTCTGTGTACCACCTTACACGTGTTCAATATCCGCAATCCCTTGCTGTGTATTAGCAGTCAGAGTTTGTACCGCTTACTTTTGTAGTCTGTGTCTGTGCCTTCCTTATTTTAGTTGGTCAGTGTCTTTGCCCATTACACTGGTGTTTAGTGTCTGTGCCCCCCTCCTACAATGGCAGCCAGTGTCTGCACCCCCCTACATTGACAGTCAGTGTCTGTGGTCCCTAACATTGGTGGTCAGTATCCATGTGACTTTACATTAATGGTCAATGTATGTGCCCCTAACATTGGTGGTCAGTGTCTGTGCCCCCTTACATTGGTAATCCATGTCTGTGCCCTCTACATTGGAAAGAGTGCATGTACCCTCTTTAAACTGGTGGTCAGTATCTGTGCCTCCTTACATTGATGTATCCTACTCTATGATCCTAGAGTGGCCGACTGTTGGCAACCTCTATGACTAACACCTTACATTGGTGTTCAAAATCTGTGATTAGACCACCAATGTAATTACATCTACATTGGTGGTCATTGTTTGAACTGGTTAATTTGGTGGTCTGTGTCTATACATAGGAGGTCAGTATTTGTAACCCCTTAAATTGGCAGTCAGTGTATGTGTCCTACTTTTATTAGTGATCAGTGTCTTTGCCCCCCTTACACTGGTGGTTAGTGTCTGTGCCCCCTCCCCCTACAATGGCAGCCTGTGCCTGCAATTGACATCTCACTGATGTCATTCTGCAGCCTCTACCTTATGCTTCTATCATTGTGTTACATATGTTTTGCCAAAGATAAAGCAGCATGATATGTGCTCAGTGGTTGGCGAGTTGGGTGAAGTAAAACTAGTAACAAATGAAACGCACAGCTCTGGTCCTAATTTTACCACCTACCAATATCTTGCATGTATTTTTTTATTTTGACAATACAGATCAGCTATTCGACTACAAATCAAGGATTCCTCAAGAACCCAAAAAAAAAAGTAAAAGTAGTTTATGATCATTGGTACACCTAAAAATTCTATGGTACATTTGTTTCAATTTGGTCTTTCACATCAGCAATATCAGCATAACTGAGTTTCTCAATAAACTTTCATAGAAATTAGTGCAAAAGTTCTTCTTAGATCCTCTAACTAACATATTCACTACAACAGCCTTTCTCTACATTTTTGGAGGAACCCTTAAAAATGTGCAGGTCTTAGGGAATCCCATAAAAAAACATTTTTTTCAAAATAATAATGAAATAAAACAAATGATCATAATGTTAGGAAAGAAATGCAGACTGTGAAAATTGTAGCGTTCCTTCAGATTGGTGGCTATTGAAGACCTGCTCCCTTACATTGTTGGTCAGTCAGAGAAGTACCCTCTTATATTGGGGTCAGTGAAAGAAAACCCCTTTACACTGGTGATCAGAGGGAAGATGGCTCCCTACATTAATGGCAAGTGGGAATAATACCCTCCTGATAGATAGCTAAGAAAATAAATGTTACCCTTTTGAGAAACATTACAATGGTTAATTGCTTAAAGGCATTTTAAAGTCAGAAGGTTTTTTTTTTTTTTTTATCTTAATGCATTTTATGCATTAAGATAAAAAGCTTTCTGTGTGAAGCAGCTGCCCCAACACCCTCTAATACTTACCTGAGCCCATCTCTCTCCAGCGATGTCCACGAGTCCCTCAGCCATCCAGGACTCTCCCTCCTGATTGACTGAGATAAAGCCGCGGCGCTATTGGCACCAGCGGCTGTCAATCAAAGTCAGTTAGCCAATCGGGAGAGAGAGAGGACGGGGCTGAACAGCAGCTCTGTGTCTGAATGGACTCACGGAGCTGCAGCTCGGCTCAGGTGTCCCCATAGCAAGATGCTTGCTATGGGGGCACTCGACAGGAGGGAGGGGCCAGGAGCAGCAACAAGGGACCCGAGAGGAGGAGGATCCGGGCTGCTCTTTGCAAAACCAACTGCACAGAGGATATAAGTATGGCATGTTTGTTTTTTGTTTTTTTTCTATAAATTGAGACTTTAAAATCACTTTAACCACTTTAGCCCCGGAGGATTTGGCTGCTCAATGACCAGGCCCTATTTTATGATTCGGCACTGTGTGCATTTAACGGACAATTGCGTGGTCGTGCGACGCTGTACCCAAATTAATTTAACGTCCTTTTTTTCCTCACAAACAGAGCTTTCTTTTGGTGGTATTTGATCACCTGTGCGATTTTTATTTTTTGCGCGATAAACAAAAAAAGAGCGACAATTTTGAAAAAATAACAATATTTTTCACATTTTTTTATATGAAATTCTCAAAAAAAAAAAAAGTAAAAATCTAGATTTTTTAACAGTTTAGGCCAATTTGTTTTCTGCTACATATTTTTGGTAAAAAAAAAAATCGCAATAAGCGTATTTTGATTGTTTTGCGCAAAAGTAATTGCGTTTACTAACTACGGGAACAATTTATGTCATTTTTGTTTGTTTTTTTACTAGTAATGGCGGCGATCTTCGATTTTTTTTGCGGGACTGCAACATTGTGGTGGACAGATCGGACCCCTAACTGACATTTTTGACACTTTTGGGGATACCAGTGACATTACTACAGTAATCAGTGCTATAAATATGCACTGTTACTGTAATAATGACACTGGCAGGGAAGGGGCTAACTTTACTGGTGATCAAGGGGTTAAAGTGTGTCCCTAGCGGTGTGATTCTAACTGTCAGGGGGTGTGGCTAGTAAAGTAACCACAGAGAAATGCGATCCTATATAGCAGGATCGCATAGCCTCTGTGATCACTTCAGGGGGAATGACAGACGGCTGTGTTTACATCAGTCCGGGTCTGTCTTTCTCCCTCTGCTGCGGGAGATCGCGAGTGGCCGGCGGCAATCAGAGCCGCAGGGTCAAACGCTCTGGCTCCCCAGGGAACGAGCAGGGATGGGAGCGCGCCGGCGGCGGCGCGCGCTCGTCCCTACAGTCTCCTGAGGGAGCGACATAGCCCTACGTCGCTTTGCCCAGCAGCGGCTGAGTGCCGCAGTAAATGTATGGTGGGCGGGGTTAAAGTGGTTAAGAAATTCTGAGCAACCTTTGGAGGAACCCTAGTTTAGAAAGGATGCAGTACAGGATCTTGCACGCTATTAACCACTTGACCTCCGGATGGTTTACCCTCTTCTTGTCCTTTTGCTTTTCAACACTGGGCTACTTTAAGTGGTAATTGCGCAGGTCATGCAACACTGTACACAAACAAAATTTATATAACTGTTTTTGACACAATTAGAGCTTTCTTTTGGTGGCATTCGATCACCACTGGGGTTTTTATTTTTTATTATATAAATTAAAAACCCCTGTCTCGTTATTTGTCTGGGGTAGCTCCTCTTCACGGTGTTCACGTAGGCAAGACTAAGCTGTGCACTGTCCCTTCGCTGATGATATCCTCATATTTACCTCAGAAAAGAAAAAAAAGACAGAAACATTTGAAAAAAAAAAACAACATTTTTTTACTTTCGGCTATAAAACATTCAATATTTTTTTTTTTTTTAAATCAAATATCTTCATAAATTTTGGCTAAAATTAATTCTGTTACATGTCTTTGATAAAAAAAAATCCCAATAAGTTTATATTGATTGGTCTGCATGAAAGTTATAGTGTCTACAAATGGCAGGGATCAGCAGCTTTGCATGGATTAGAAACAGAGAGATTGTTCCTAATGCCCCGTACACACGTACCGATCGTCGGCCGACCGATCGGCCGTCTTTTGTCCAGGGATGTCCTGTCCGCTGAAAAGTGCAAAAGACTGCACACGAATTTTGTTGGCCAACAACAGCCGACTGCAGAAGTGATGTCATGTGATGGTTAACTTTCCTTGTCTTTTTTCTTTTCTGAGCATGCCCAGTCTTGCTAATCGGCTGTCTGTCGGCCGAATTCTGTACTGACTGGCGAACAATCGGCCGTTCTGGTGTTGGCCAAAAAAATTTTTAATGCCTGCACGACAGATTCTGTTCAGCCGAAAATGCACTGTCAGCTGTCGGAAGCATCATACTAACAAGCCTACGAATATTTACGGCCGACAATCGGTACGTGTGTACGGGGCTTTAAGCACAGAGCCCTGTGTTGATTGTCAACACAGGGCTCTGGACTGTGATTAGACACAGCTGATCAGCAAGTCCCAGCAATGAATCATTGGTCGAGAATGGTGCGCATGTGCACGCCCTAAACCCATAAGCAGGCAGCAGCGTAGTAGTATGTCGCTTTGCCTATACGGGCTGCCAGTTCGCAGTACATTGCAGGCAGGTAGTCCACAAGGGGTTAAAGTAAATCAGTATACATTTTGAGCTACAAACTCCTGTTTCTTATAGATCAGCTGGTGTAAAAGGTATACACTGTATGTTCTGTTATAAATCAATCAAGTAACATTCCACATATAGGTTAGCTTCAACAGAAACCTTTTTTTATTGAATCACTGAACATGATATGGAGTTGCAATCAGACAGAATAATACCTTTGAGCTAAACTCAATATCACACAAATAGTCGTCCAATATTTTCTATCTTCAGCTAATATTATTTTTGACTGCAATCCTTCAGATGGGGTTTAATCAAAAGAAGGAAATGTTCCAGATCTCTATCTATCT
Source organism: Pelophylax lessonae (assembly GCF_965119305.1). Taxonomy (NCBI): domain Eukaryota; kingdom Metazoa; phylum Chordata; class Amphibia; order Anura; family Ranidae; genus Pelophylax; species Pelophylax lessonae. Next base: position 340,493,584 of record NC_138769.1, on the reverse strand, counting down.
ATCTATCTATCTATCTATCTATCTATCTATCTATCTATCTATCTATCTATCTATCTATCTATCTATCTATCTATCTATCTATCTATCTATCTATCTATCTATCTATCTATCTATCTATCTATCTATCTATCTATCTATCTATCTATCTATCTATCTATCTATCTATCTATCTATCTATCTATCTATCTATCTATCTATCTATCTATCTATCTATCTATCTATCTATCTATCTATCTATCTATCTATCTATCTATCTATCTATCTATCTATCTATCTATCTATCTATCTATCTATCTATCTATCTATCTATCTATCTATCTATCTATCTATCTATCTATCTATCTATCTATCTATCTATCTATCTATCTATCTATCTATCTATCTATCTATCTATCTATCTATCTATCTATCTATCTATCTATCTATCTATCTATCTATCTATCTATCTATCTATCTATCTATCTATCTATCTATCTATCTATCTATCTATCTATCTATCTATCTATCTATCTATCTATCTATCTATCTATCTATCTATCTATCTATCTATCTATCTATCTATCTATCTATCTATCTATCTATCTATCTATCTATCTATCTATCTATCTATCTATCTATCTATCTATCTATCTATCTATCTATCTATCTATCTATCTATCTATCTATCTATCTATCTATCTATCTATCTATCTATCTATCTATCTATCTATCTATCTATCTATCTATCTATCTATCTATCTATCTATCTATCTATCTATCTATCTATCTATCTATCTATCTATCTATCTATCTATCTATCTATCTATCTATCTATCTATCTATCTATCTATCTATCTATCTATCTATCTATCTATCTATCTATCTATCTATCTATCTATCTATCTATCTATCTATCTATCTATCTATCTATCTATCTATCTATCTATCTATCTATCTATCTATCTATCTATCTATCTATCTATCTATCTATCTATCTATCTATCTATCTATCTATCTATCTATCTATCTATCTATCTATCTATCTATCTATCTATCTATCTATCTATCTATCTATCTATCTATCTATCTATCTATCTATCTATCTATCTATCTATCTATCTATCTATCTATCTATCTATCTATCTATCTATCTATCTATCTATCTATCTATCTATCTATCTATCTATCTATCTATCTATCTATCTATCTATCTATCTATCTATCTATCTATCTATCTATCTATCTATCTATCTATCTATCTATCTATCTATCTATCTATCTATCTATCTATCTATCTATCTATCTATCTATCTATCTATCTATCTATCTATCTATCTATCTATCTATCTATCTATCTATCTATCTATCTATCTATCTATCTATCTATCTATCTATCTATCTATCTATCTATCTATCTATCTATCTATCTATCTATCTATCTATCTATCTATCTATCTATCTATCTATCTATCTATCTATCTATCTATCTATCTATCTATCTATCTATCTATCTATCTATCTATCTATCTATCTATCTATCTATCTATCTATCTATCTATCTATCTATCTATCTATCTATCTATCTATCTATCTATCTATCTATCTATCTATCTATCTATCTATCTATCTATCTATCTATCTATCTATCTATCTATCTATCTATCTATCTATCTATCTATCTATCTATCTATCTATCTATCTATCTATCTATCTATCTATCTATCTATCTATCTATCTATCTATCTATCTATCTATCTATCTATCTATCTATCTATCTATCTATCTATCTATCTATCTATCTATCTATCTATCTATCTATCTATCTATCTATCTATCTATCTATCTATCTATCTATCTATCTATCTATCTATCTATCTATCTATCTATCTATCTATCTATCTATCTATCTATCTATCTATCCATCCATCCATCCATCCATCCATCCATCCATCCATCCATCCATCCATCCATCCATCCATCCATCCATCCATCCATCCATCCATCCATCCATCCATCCATCCATCCATCCATCCATCCATCCATCCATCCATCCATCCATCCATCCATCCATCCATCCATCCATCCATCCATCCATCCATCCATCCATCCATCCATCCATCCATCCATCCATCCATCCATCCATCCATCCATCCATCCATCCATCCATCCATCCATCCATCCATCTATCTATCTATCTATCTATCTATCTATCTATCTATCTATCTATCTATCTATCTATCTATCTATCTATCTATCTATCTATCTATCTATCTATCTATCTATCCTAATCTAATCTAATCTAATCTAATCTAATCTAATCTAATCTAATCTAATCTAATCTATCCTATCTATCCTATCTATCCTATCTATCTATCCTATCTCACATGCTTTGCATTAAGGCAACACATTATTTTGAAAATGCCGACACATCTGAACAAAAAAGCACATATGTGAGACATAAGTGTAAATGGGTCATTAAAGTGAATCTAAACCCGTAATCAACCCTTGGATGTAGTGGCTGTATTAGATTTCTTTTTTTTTTTCCATGCATTTGTCCCCTTTATTTTCACCTTAAATAATTTTCTGTACCTGTTAAAAAGTTCTTAGCCTGCAAAAATTAAAAATAATACAACCACCACATCTGAGGACTGGTATGCTGAAATATATAACATTTTTGGTCTTGGGTTTATTTATGCTTTATATGTTATAACTGTGGCACACTGTCGTTTTGATATGATTGCTTTTTTATGTTCCATGTTACTCTGTTCTATTTTGCTTTATATTAACAGGTTTTTGTAATTACCATAAAGTAAACTAGCGATACAACTAGTACAGTGAAAATGCTTTACATTTTTAACCACTTCTGGACCGGAAGATTTTCCCCCTTAATGACCAGGCTATTTCTTGCGATTCGGCACTACGTTAGTTTAACGGAAAATTGCACGGTTGTGCGATGCTGTACCCAAATAAAATTGATGTTCTTTTTTTAAATAGAGCTTTCTTTTGGTGGTATTTGATCACCTGTGTGATTGTTTTTTAAACAACAGTGACAATTATGGCAAAAAAAAACAATATTTTTTACTTTCTGCTATATAACATTCCCAATAAAAAAATGTAAAAATCTAATTTTTTCTTAATTTTTGGCCAATTTGCATTCTGCTACATATTTTTGGTAAAAAAAAAAAATCCCAATAAGCGTATATTGATTGGTTTGTTCAAACGTTATTGCATCTACAAACTAGGGGAAAGATTTTTGTCATTTTTATTTATTTATTTTTTGTTACTAGTAATGGCGGCGATCAGCAATTTTTAGCAGGACTGCCACATTGCGGCGGACAGATCGGACCCTTAACTGACATTTTGGACACTTTTGGGGGACCAGTGACATTACTACAGTAATCAGTGCTAAAAATATGCACTGTTACTCTAATAATGATACTGGCAGGGAAAGGGTTAAACCAGGGGCAATCAACGGGCTAAGTGTGAGCCTAGGGGAGTGTTTTCTAACTGTGGGGTGGGGGGGGCTTATGGAATCAATACAGAGGCCTGCATTCCTAAATAGGAGGAGCACAGGAGGTTTGCATTGATACCAGACAGAACTACGGTCTGCTGTGTTTACAACAGCAGACCGCCATTCTCTCTTCATGGGGAGCGATCGCGGCAATTTCAGTCGCCTGCTCCGTGGTTCGGCTTCCCCACTAGTGAGTGGGCGTGCTCCCGCGGACTGCCGTACAGATACGGCGATTCGCGGGAACCTGCTGAACCGGCCAACCTAATTATACGGCGGCTGGTCGGCAAGTGGTTAATAACTCTAAATTACTAACTTAAAAGTGCATAACATCCATTATTTTATCACAAAAAAATCTTTATTTATTTATTTATTTCATATACATAAATATTACATGTTTATGGAGTTTTTGGTGTGGAGTAGGCATTAAAGCACTGACAGCCATGAATCAGAATTTTTTTCGCAAAGGTGTTATTTTATCTACACCAAGAATGGGTACTTTTGCTGCTTCTAAATATACACATTACATTTAATGCCAGCCACAAGTGAACGGTGTTTTGGGGAGAAATAACCCATGTGATAATCTTTGCGAGTTATCTTTTAAACACAATGTACTCAATAAATCAATAATGTTAGGTAACTGCAGGAAATTCAGTGGCTCCATGAAATACAAATTGTAGTGAATGGAAAAAAACATTTGTGATAAAAATTTAAATATAATGCACAGCAATGACTACTCATTTTATGAAGCTTCATACCACCTGACTGCACTTAGTATAGCCCAAACAGAAACTAGGGTGGCCTTTTTTGATGGTTTCTTTTAAACCTACCATGGTGGTAACTGTGAACATGAGATCAAGAAAATCATCCAGACTGGCTACCAGTCATCATGTCAATGGACAAGACCAAACTGTAATTATATCACTGGCTGAATGGTCTTGGAGGAAAAAAATAACTGGGCGTGTTGGTTGTTTTTGGACGGTCACTATAGTATCTCTATGATAAGCCAGATGTGTCTGAATACATCATATTTCCAGCCTCCTTAACACATGGGGGCATACTTGAATAGATAATCTAAGCATGCATGTTTATGTCACTATCATGCAAATTATTGATTTTCAGTTGGATCAATCATCCACTCCAAAAACCTTCTAATGCCTTGTAGCCAACCTGTGCATTAAGGTCCTCATGCAGCCGCTTGGTAGACAGAACCTGTATGTTTCAAGGGGCTGTAATAACTGTGATCTCTAGCAGCCTCATGTCTCCAGCAGTGTTCATTTTGTAGATGAAAATATGTTTGTCAACTAAATTAACACTATTTTAGTCAAATAAAATAGGACTAAAACAATTCAGATGACTAAAATATGTCTAAAACTAAATGACTAAAACTAAATAGAAACGTGACATCAAAATTAACACTGGTTATATATCACAATGCCTAAATCTGTGTCTGTAGTGCATGTTCAAACCTTAATACCATAAATAATAATATGCTATTACATTTTTACTCCAGCAGTTTATAATGAGTTTGGAAACTTTAGAGGAATGCTCAAATAATGCATTTTAACTAAACCCATTTGATTTTAGTTCCCTAAAATGATTTTGGTCAACTAAGATGTACTGGAGATTTTAGTCGACTAAAATGTAGGAGATTTTAGTCAGCTGAAATGTAGGAGATTTTAGTTGACTACTGTAAAATGTACTGGAGATATTAGTCAACTAGAATACAACCAAAACTAAAACAATTCGGATGAATAAAATACGACAAAGTAAAATGGTATGTAAGTCAAAAGACTATGGCCACTTTTACATGGGCTTTCCCATCAGGTCCGCCTGTCAGTTTTTCAGGCGGACCTGATCGGATTCTCCATGCACCTCTATGAAGCAGTGGATGTCAGCAGTGACATGTCCGCTGACACCTGCTGCTATCCGTTCTGATCCTATCCGTGAAATCCAGACAGATGGAAACCCTATTTTCCATCCGTCTGGAGGATCAGATTGGTTTGGATGAAGACGGACAGGTGGTCCATTTTCATCCGATCTCCCAAGGAGGAGAGCGTGGATCTGACAGGTCTGTCTCTGCAAAGTAAGCGGAGGGGGACCTGTCATCCACCTGCTCAGCGGGGATCGGCGGATCAATCCCAGCATAGCAAAATTAAGTCCGCCGGAAAGCCCATGTGAAAGGACCCTATGGGGTTGATTTACTAAAGGCAAAGAGACTATGCAAGTGCAGTTGCTCCGGAGCTTAGTAAATTAGTAGAAGCTCTGCTGACTTCGATCATCCAATCATGATCCCATCAGCTTTAGTAAATCTCCCTCTATGTCTGTGATAAAAGAAAATAAATACAGCATGAACAAATACACAATGTGAACAAATGATATTTGTCCTATAAATCCAGAGTTAGATAAGTGTAAAGTCCACAAAGCTCCAGAAGTCCTGAAAATAGTGAACCTTTACCTCATTCACTAAGCTCTGGAGAAACTGCACTTACAAAGTGCACAGTCTATTTGCCCCTCTACCTTTATGACTAAAACTAAATCGAAATTTGAGGTCAAAATGAACACTGGTCTCCCATCTCCAACTGTCTTCTGCAACATGTATACAGTCTCCATTACTTCTATAGCACGTACACTGAGTATACTGATCATTCCGTTCAGCTCCTTGGTGATAATAGGGATCTCAATTGAGTCCCCTTGACCATCAATCTAATGTTTTTGGTCAAGTGTATGTTTTTTTTAGCTTTGGATTAAACTTTATGTGACACATATGAACATGTACATAAAAGGCACCCATCAGTTTGAGCAAAAAATTGGCTATTTGTTTTGCTACAGAATGCATTGCATGCCACAGATACAAACACGAGTTAAAAAAAAAAAAACATTAATAACTGCTATAGTATGTAGATGTATGCTATTTGCTACAGGTCCCTAATTTATTTAACTATTAGATTGGAAGGTGATGCGTAATTGACAGCTACAGGAATGGGACTAGAGACATTGTCACCTTATGACAACATGATTCTGGCTCAGATCTCTACTGTGCAGATTCTGCTCCAGCTCGCATCACATCAAATTTTCATAAATTCACCAGGATGACAGTCCTTGTTTTCCCCTGACAACTTAATGAGAAGTTACAGGATTGAATTTATTATGCCTTTTTTCAGTTTACATAAATGAAGTCGTTCTGTGCCTTTTCTTAACAAAAAAAAAAGAGAGGCGAAGAGATAGAAAAGCATTTTTTTTTGTTAAGGGCAAGCATATGCATCTTCTTTCCTTCTCTAAAGCCCAGGATAAAAAATATTTTATTGAAAATAAACATAAGAATATTTTCCATTACTGAAAACAAAAAGAAAACACACTTTTAAAACTGAATTTCAGCTTTAAGCTGCATACACTATACAACTTTTGTTGGTAGATTTCCTTTAGATTTACCTTCAACTATGTTATGCAAGAGCCTGCCCGATTGCATACAAGTTGAAAATGTTTAGGTCTAACCTCATATTAGATGGTTTTGGTAAGTCTAAATGAAAAAATCTAAAGACTATTGTATAGTGTGTATCCAGCTTTACCTTCAGACTTGCACAGTTGTGCAGGATCCTTTCCCATACTGAAATTACCGGTACTTTGATTTTACTGCACACTATGAGAAACACACATTAATTAGAATAAGATAGAGCCTGCCCCATTTCCTAGATGGAGGAGATCTGGCATCATCTACCTCTTTCCTTCTTATGGGCCATACACACTATAAGATTTTCTGAAGACTTTTTCCTTTAGACTTACCAAAACCATATAATATGAGGTCAAACCTAAACACTCTCAATTTGTATGCAATCTGGCAGGCCCTTGCACTACATAGAAAAGGTAAATCTGAAGGAAAAAGTCTTCAGAAAATCTTATAGTGTGTATGGCCCTTTAGTCTTAGGCCCAGTTCACATTTTACGTAGAGGAAATGCATGTTCCCGTTCCGTTTTTTTTTTTATTGTGACTTTAGTGATTTTTTTCTTTATAATAACGCGTTTCTGCATGTCACACATAGGGCAGCCCATTCCCTTGAATGGACTACCCTATGTGCACGTGTCATGGAAAAGAAGCTCAGTGACCTAATTTTGGCCCTGAGCCAGAACTATTTTGACACGTACATTTTGCCACGCAACAATCGTGGCAAGATTGCACCACGTTTGCAATTCCAATTCAAATCCAAATTCCAAATTGTGAAGTGTGAATGGGGCCTAACTGGCCCACACCTTTCATTAATTTGACTTCAGTTCTTTCAGTCAAGGAGACTGATCATAATTTGCAGGCATTAGCTTAGATGAGCTGCATGCAAATGCAGTCTATTAACAGAAAAAACACACATGTCCATGCACTGATTCACACAAACTTCAACTGAGTGATATATAGTCCACCAGCTAAAAGTTTGTGAATATTAGATAGGTGGTTCACAGGTACACACAAGACACTGCTGTTCTCTACATTTCCACTAAATGGCTGGAACACAACAATTACAAGCAACCTTGGCTTAGCTTGGAGTCGCCGGCCAGGGCTGGGACAAGGTTATCTAGCGCCCAGGGCAAGGATGGCAAACTGCGCCCCTTCCCTCCCCATAGGGTTAGGGTCAGGGCACTCCCATCCCTGCAATAAACCATTGTGCCCAGAGCAGCTTCCCCTCCTGCCCACCCCTTGTCCCAGCCCTGCCCTCGGCACTGCATGTGGTGCCCATCAGCAGCTGCGTGAGTCAGCTACCTGTGTCTATGAGCCTTTGGCTATCCATCACATCAGCCATATGATCTAGGGCTTATGTACTAGACATGTGCAATTAGTTTCGATCCAAATATAAATTCGGACAAACTTTTAGTTATTCGGAAATTCGGATGTATCCCAATGAAAGAGTATCAGATTTCATTGAAATAAGTTTAATTTTATTTCATATATTCGTTTTCTAATGGATTCCAAATTTTCAAAATAATTGGAACTTAGATTGGTCAAAAAATGATGGACCGATACAAATTCTGTGTGAAGAATAACTGGTTATTAAAGCGGAGTTCCGGGCACAAAAACGATATTTTTTTTTTGTGCCCGTCCGCTAGTTCAGCCTAACCTGAAAAGGAATTGGATAGTTAGATTTTTTTTTTTTAAAACTCACCTTGTAATTGACGATCGTAAATACTCACCTATGACAGCTTCCTCCTCCAGCGCCGAGGCTCTCCCCGTCACTTCCTGCCTCGCAATGATTCCTGGGAGCTAAACGTCATAGCTCCCAGGAATCAATGCGCCGCACCGGCCCCGCTCGTCATTTCCGGGCGACGCCGCATTCCCCTGCTAAACAGCTTCTGGGCATGCCCAGAAGCTGTTTAGGAATGCGGCGCCGCACCGGAAGTGACGAGAGGGGCCGGTGCGGCGCATTCTGGGACACGAAGACGCGGAAGAAGACAGAGAAGAGGACCGCGCCGGCTTCAGCTGCCCACAACCGAGATGGAAACGCTGTGGAAGAAAACTTCTAAGTAAGTATTTCTTCTAAAAGGTAAGTGCGAACCGGGACAGATCAGAGGCTAGCCATTGTGGAATGTGCTAGCCCTGACTGTCCCGGGGGTATGTTCAAAAAAAAAACGTTTCTCTGCCCGGAACTCCGCTTTAAGGTGCGGGCCTGGAAGCTGTCTCAGGTAAGTATTAGGGAGGCTGAGGGGGGCTGCTGTACACAGAAGGCTTTTTATCTTAATGCATAGAATGTATTAACATAAAAAACTTTCTGACTTTACAGCCACTTTAACTAGCCTCCCTCCTTGTCCCCATTGTTCATACTGAATTGCACACCCTTAGTAATGCAGACCATATAAGACCCTAAAAAATGGAAAACACTCTCATTCTCTTGACTAGAATGGATAGTCATTATCAAAATGAATATATTATCGAGACTGCTATGTGTTTGAAACAATCCCAATTTTTAATTCCACCTGTTGTCTTCCTTACTATTGAGAGTGAACTAGAATTATTTATTTGGCCTGATAAGCAATTTGGATTCAAAAAGGCAATACTTTGCCTCCCTTTCCCCACAACCCTGGCTCGACATTTGTAGGAAAGTTACCTATCAGAAATTTGAAGCCCTCTTTAACAATTAAAGTGTTCCCATCCCAGATAATCTGATAATGCCTTCTCCTGTGAATAAGTAGGCGGTACATTGTATCTCTACTCATTCACGAAAAAGTGAAGAGTAAATAAGTACATACAAACAGTTTTTGACAAGTCCTTTATTAAAAAAAAAAAAAAAAAAGGATTATCCTATGGTGAATATTCATCGTTATTCCCGTCATTCAGAAAATGAAAAAAAAAAAAAAACAACAAAAAGGGATAAACATGAAAAAACTGAATATAAAAAACAAAAAATAATAATAAAACAACAGCAAGGGTTCCCAGGAACTAAACAGTAACTACAGCTGTACACAAAACAAAGTAGTCCTAAAACAGACTGCTCTAGTCTTTGAACCCTAAAAACAGGTGGAGTACACAAGAATATGAAGTCCACCACACTGCAGTTCACAGTAATCTAATAAAGTATAGCACTGTACAGCAGCTAACTCAAAGTACCCTACAAAGACTGTCAGCTCTCCCTAAACTACTCCAAAAAACACTCAAGAGTTGTTGCTGGCAACCCTTTTTTTTACTGAGTGGGCTGACACATAACAAAGCTCCCATTTATAGCCCTTTTAAGCCAGCTGGTCTAAGTTCAAAGGCCAGGCAGCGAATTATAGTTACAAATAATTCAATCTAGTGAATTTCCACATTCATTTCTTAAAGAACCCACACCCACAGTACCAGCAAGCCCAAACCTGGCTCCTGGAAGTCATTTATGCTGAAGGATCAGGAGGACTCATCATGACACCAAAGTTAAAACCAGCTAAAATTCGTAATAGGCCAGGTTTTAGGACCAATTCTTTTTTTTTTTTTTACTTTCAATTTTTATTACATTTTTGCAGAGGTTTACAGCAGGTTAGTATCATAACAACAGGTTATCGAGACATAATACTCAGATACAGTAGTAATATTTTTACATATTATAAAAAGAAAAAGTAACAATGTTTACATCTCATCATTAGATACCATTGTATTCATAAAGTAACCTTGCTGTAGCTTTGTCACATAAACTGTAGCTCAGTATTGTAGAAAGTAGAAGGAGTGAACTATAGTAAGGGGCATTTAAGATCAAGAGAGGGTGAAACAAAAACGAAAAACAATGGTAACCTTGTAGCAAGTGAATGTTTCTATCAAGGTCTAAGTCTCCATTCACACTACCGCGACTTGTCAGGCGACTTGTCAGCCTGACAAGTCGCGGTCCATGCAGTGCTACAGGACCCGTTCTAATAGGAGCGACACAGGTCGCTCCGACTTAGAAAAAGGGTCCTGTACTACTTCGGGGCGACCTGGAGCGACTTGCATAGACATTCATTATATGAAGTCCGTGCAAGTCGCGCCAAAGTCGCGGTGCACGCGACTTCACAGGTCGCCCCCGAAGTCGTGCCGCTTCAGTGTGAATACGGTCTTACAGTCATTTGGATACAAAACATTGAATGTATCCTAAGGCCTATTCTATTACAGTACAACTGTAATTTATAAGCCATAAAGTCCTTGTTTTTAGGGCCAGTTTTGTTATTTATGATAACCTTATATCCCGTTACTTACACTCTGAGAAAAGTAGTACTGTTAGGGAGAAAAAATAATGTAATATGCCATTCTTTTTGAACTATCGCCAAAGGTCATTTAACAGTGATAATGAGCCGAATTGCCCACGGTTCAGTTAAAGCTGGGTTTGGTAAGTCAACTAAATCAATGGAAGCAGAATTTTTCAAATTTATTATGTCCATTTTCTGGGGTAACGTGTAAAAGGGGTCAAAACAAAAGCAAAGGAGGGGGGCTGGGCACTGCCTTAAGGAACATGCACCAATGCAAAAAATAATTTTAAAAATCCATTTAGCCAGGAGCAGTGTTTTTAAACTGAAAAATTAAACATTAAAAATGCCCAGTTTCTTTAAATAACATGCCTGGAGGATGTCCTAAACTTGCCTGCAAGATGGCACATTTTTGTGATGTACAGAAAGTGCTGCATCAGCACTGACATTTATAAAGGGAAAAAAGACTTTAAAATGCAGGAAAATTACTTTGACAGCTGTCATTGACCCTCTAAGGGTCTGCTATGTATCTAGGGTGACATTTGGAGGGGTCTGTGTACCGTTCTTCTTTTTATTTATTTATTTATTTATTTTTTAAGCTTCCAAATGTCATTTGCTGGCCAATAAATCTGTATCTTTTTTTCTCTGCAAATATAAATTTTAATATAGCAAATCCTACAACAACATTTAAAAAATGTACCTTTTGAGTCAAGTATGAATATTAACCATTTCAGCCCTGGAAGGTTTTACCCCCTTAATGACCAGCCCATTTTTTGTGATTCAACACCGCGTTGCTTTAACTGACAATTGCACGGTCGTGCGATGCCGTACCCAAATACAACTGATGCCCTTTTTTTCCCACAAATATAGCTTTCTTTTGGTGGTATTTGATCACCAGTGCGTCTTTTCATTTTTGCACTATAAACAAAAAAGGGTGTCATTTTTAAAAAAACACCAATATTTTATAAAACATTACCAATAAAAAAAAATTTAAAAATCAATATTTTTATCAGTTTAGGCCAAATTGTATTCTGCTACATATTTTTGGTAAAAAAAAAAAACCCCAAAAAATAATCGGTTTGCGCAAAAGTTATAGCGTTTACAAACTACGTGATAGATTTATGGACTTTTTATTTATTTTTTTTTTTTTTATTAGTAATGGCAGCGATCAGCAATTTTTGTCGAGACTGCAACATTGCGACTGACAAATCTGACACTAAGTGACACTGTTTGGGGACCAGTGACATTAATACAGTGATCAGCGCTAAATAATTTGCACTGTTACTGTATAAATGACACTGGCAGGGAAGAGGTTAACACTGGGGGTGATCAAGGGGTTAAATGTGTTTCCTAATGTGCTTACTAACTGTTTTGGGGATGGATTGAACAGAGGCAGAGAGAGATCAGTGATTCAGCTTAGCTGAATCACACAATCTTTCCCTGCCTCTCTGATGGGAGAGCCGTCTTACAGTGTTTACATTCCAGATGGCTCTCCTGTCAGTTTTGCCAAAGATCGCAGGAGGCCAACGACGATCGAGCCCACTCCTCCCGCGGTCTGCTGAAGACGTCAAATGTAGTGATGAAACGTGTTAGATGGAACGTACGTTGTGACATCACGGGAGCGAGTGGAACGCAAGCCATACAATACCACTCTCCACTCTCGGCTCCATTCGTGACAGTTCACTGGATGTTTCTATGTACTGTTTTTATCTGCTACCTATTAATGAAGGAAAATAAAGCTTTTAAAAAACATAATGCACCATCTGGAGCTTCTTTTCTATACCCTTGTCCTGGCCTGACGGGGTGAGGAAAGAGAAGGTTGGGCCTGCCATACACCGGGAACGAGCGGACCATGCCAGGAGTGGGCATCTATCCTTGTCCTGGTGGCCAATCAAGCATTTTTTGGTCTTAGTGCCGTATGGCATCTATGACCAACTACATTCTGTGAGTGACCCATCTACTACCTTCACAGGGTGGAGAGAGATCAGCACCATTCACATATCATAGGGCTGATCGTCAGACCTGCATTGAACACTTGCACCTTATTTCTATTTTGGCACAAATACAACTCTTTTGAAATGTGATCACAAAAGTCACCTTATATTTAAACGGACTATAAAGCACCAACGGAACACTAGCACTTCATATGATTTATTAACCTATTGCACTTGTATGCACTTCAAAGTTTTGATTATCACTGCATAATTTTGCACATTTACTTGATGCACTTTATATTTATTTATTATATTCTTTATATATTTATTGGTTTAACAAGATTTTGTATTCATTTAAAATAATTTGAAAGTACCACAGTATTTTAGTATCAGGATCTGTAATGGACAAGCAGGCCAGGAACAGAAGGGGAATGCAGAAGCAGAGTCCAAGTGAAAAAGGGTGTCGGCATAGACTGATATCAGGAAAAGTCATGGCAGGCTGGGTCAATAAGAAATAATCATATACTAAGTTGCAGACAGCAGGTATCCAGGTATCACAGAACGTTGTAAATAAGACAATACTGGCCCTGTGCAGCAGATCAGTTTAAATACGTGTTTGTGCACCCTTATGCACACCTCAGTACGCATATGCAGACTATCTGTGCGCAGATATCCATCCCGATGCACCATTCTGTATACTGGTTTGCTCTTCCTAACACTTATAGACAACAGGGTTGATTTACTAAAACTGGTTTCTGTGCAGACCTACACCAGATATTACACTCTCCAATCAGCTTCCAGGTTTTATTGTCAAAGCTTAATTGAGCAAGCTGAAGTTAGAAGCTGATTGGCTACCATGCGCAGATGCACCAAATTCTGAGTGCATCAGTTTTGGTAAATCAACCCCAATGTCCTTTACAGTAAAGTCCAGGGTAGCTATGGTAACACAGGTGAACCCAACAGGAATCAGAGTACTCTAGTAGCAATCAGGAAAGGGTTTCCTACAGTAGCTGGGTCTTCTGAAGAAGCTTTGTGCTACTCAGGTGTGCCTACTATGAGATGTTAAGGTAGGGAAGCTGGGAAATGTATACTCCCTAAACATGTCCATGAGCATAGGACCTCTTGTATTTTATTGTATTGTAACAGCACTGTCTCCCTTTATATTGTAAAGCGCTGCACACATTGTTGGCACTATATAAATCCTGTATTTTAATAATATAATATTAATAATAATAATAATAAAAGTTTGGGAAATATATTTAAAGGAGCCTGTGCCGGTATCTTAACATGGAGAGGAACTCTTATACAGTCATATCTAGCAGTGGGCCCTACCCAAAGAACCCCAGGATCCATTCTTCCACCAGAAAAGTGAATGTGTCTTAAGCAGCATATGCTACCTAAAGCTCAGGTAAAACCATTTAACAGACTCAGATGTAGAGATCCCAAGAAATTAGGAACCAGATGAAAGTAGGAGATGGATTGCAGGAATCTTTTATAAAAGTTTCAAAACATTTAAAAAAATCAACTAAACTACCAATCATCTCATTTCACAAAATCCTGAATAAAGAACTTTGCTGAAAATTGGCACTATAGAGGCAAAATCTGTAGCCAGAGTGGAGTCAACTAGTGTGATGGACCCTGTCATATAGTTACCAATAATAATAATTGTGCATATAATTAACTGCTTTTTAGACATCCAATTGATTCTACAGCTCAGGAAAAGGCCACAGATAAAAATAAATGCAAGTTCTGTTGACTAGTTTACGTGCATATGTGCATATACTTCAATCATTGTAGGCATATTTACATATACACAGCTAAATCTGAGAGTTATAACACAAAAGTAGTAGTTACATTTATTGATAGGGTTACATAATATATACAAATGACACACTAAACAGTATTTACAACACACTGTACAGAATAAGTCCACTGGCTTATATGATATTTACAAATGAACCACAAAAACCATATTTCCAATTCAATGTACAATGCAAGTATGAAGTTAGTTTACCTCTCAACTTCAGATCTGGTCATGGTTACTGCTGTTTGTCCCAACACAAAGAGAGTGCTCAGCTTGGGAAAAAGGCATTATCTTTCCCTCTCCTTTCTGTACTATGGCTAATATAATGTTCCCTAATTGGACACTGTACCTAGGAAATGTATATTGGGCACTGTCTGATGGGAAGATTCAAAGAAGGCCGCTGTTTACTACACATGTGATAAAGGAAAACAAAAGGTCAACCTTTGAAGTGGAACTTATTTCAGTAACACCAACAAGACACTAAATACTTTTTTAATAAATTTCAATCTAATTGATAAAAATTTCTAATCATAATATTAATAACATCAGTTAATAGAGATTTCACATGAACTCATCATCTAAAAGTCCAGCCTTATGAACAGTGATATTAGACCACAGAATAAATAACAGTTTATGTATAATCTCCTTTAATTTTGAGCTTTTGTTGTTGAATAATGAAACAAAACTCTTTGAAAAGACTCTTTAAACTCTCGAGCTCTACAGTCCACATTTCTGGATCTCATTATCTATAGTCCATCACTCCAAAAAAAATCGAGAATCTTGATTCTCAACAGTCCAAAAAATATAATATTAATAATAATAAGGTCCATATTGCAGATTTGATCACATTGCACACCTGCTTCTGGGACATCTTTCCATGGCAGTTTTAATTTGGTACAGTGTATTCAGGCATGGTCTGTAGATCAGCTTTCCTTGCTTTCTGAAGAAATTCTTTATTATTGTGGGCACAAATATCATAAAGAAAAACACAGGTTTACTTTGTTAAGACTTGTTATAGATATACTGCGACAAAAGCATGAGACACTTTCTCATTGCCACATTTAACAATTTGAATTGTTATCCCTTTCAGCCAGGTTCTCTGATTCTAACAACATCATCTTTCTTCATTCATTGCCATATGCTTCCAAATAACTCTACCAGGCCTTCTGCTTATTACCACTGTGTGTGTATGACTCTTGAAGTCTCCATTGGGGATCTTGTTGCCATCGCAACTCACCACTTACTCCTGTTACTAGAGATCTGTATCCAGTTATACAAATCCTGATGGGCTAAAACCTTGGCTGGTGCCATGCATTTGTGCATGTAGTTCCATCCTTGGCTACTGTGTAGCTACTGTGTGAGTCATGCCTTTAGTAAGCTATGGAACAGGTCATCCCTTTAGCAGGCTACAGAAAAGGTTTCATTGCAGATTAGGCAGTGTCAACTAAGCAGACAAGATCATTTGATTTCAGAATATGGATAAGTGTGATGTCACCCGTTCCTTGGGGCTTAAGTAATATTTAAACTAAATTACTCATAAGTACATTTATGCTATACTACACCTGCTATTTGTCAATCACTATGCAAAAAAAAAATAAATTATAAAAAATTAACAATGACCACATATGACGACTGTCACATCTTAGGAACATAAAGAGGAAACTGTGGGAAATTTGCCCAAACACAAGATGCTATGGGGAACTGTAATATTCTGTATTAAAAATGATATATTTTCTCCATATAGTGTTACATAGTTACATAGTTACATAGTAGGTGAGGTTGAATAAAGACAATAGTCCATCTAGTTCAACCTGTGTAGGTGTGTGTGGCTGTAATCATCTCACATACCCCTGAATGTTCTGATCCTTGAGATGTAAGTCTAAAGGCCCGTACACACGTACCGATCGTCGGCATACAAACGTCGGTGGACGAAGGATCTGCCGATTGTACGCGTGTTAGTATGGTGCCTCCGACAGATGTCTGCGCACAATCCGCGGACAAAAGTCTTTCTTGCAAACATGAAAATATTTGTATGCCGACACCAGAACGGACGATTGTTCGCCTGTCAGTACACAATTCGGCCGACAGACCGCAGATTTGCAAGACTGGGCATGCTCAGAAAATAGAAAACACAGGGAAAGTTAACCATTACATGACATCACTTCTGCAGTCGGCGGACAAAATTCTTGTGCTGTCCTTGTGCTGTCTTTGCACTTTTCAGCAGACACCGACATCCCGGGGAGAAAAGAGGAACATTTGTATGCCGACCATCGGTACGTGTGTACGGGGCTTAAGAGTCTTTTGAAAGCCACCATACTACCCGCAGAAAAAACCTCTTGTGGTAGAGAATTCCACAATCTTGTTGCCCTAACAGTAAAGAACCCGTTGCCTGAGGTTAAAACGCTTCTCCTCTAATCGCATTGTATGCCCTCGAGTCCTCATGCAATCCCTTCGAATGAACAGCTTTTTTTCTAAGCTGGGATCCCCATTAAGATATTTATAAATTGCTATCATGTCCCCCCTCAGACGTCTCTTCTCCAGGGAGAATAAATCGAGCGATTGTAGACGCTCTTCATAGTCAAGGTCCTCCAATCCCCTAATTAGTTTGGTTGCCCTTCTCTGGACTCTCTCCAGCTCCAACACATCCCTCCTGAGGACTGGCGACCAGAACTGGACGGAATACTCCAGATGCGGTCGGACCAGAGTTTTATAAAGTGGAAGGATTATAGTCTTATCTCTGGAATGCATCCCTTTCTTTATGCATGCTAATATTCTGTTGGCTTTGGAAGCTGCCGCTTGACATTGCATGCTGTTTCCTAATCTATCATCAACCAAGACTCCCAGATCCTTCTCCATTTTTGATTCCCCCAAGGGCTCCCCTCCTAACGTGTATTGTGTTTTTACGTTTTTAGTCCCCAAGTGCAGAACCTTACACTTCTCCACGTTAAACCCCATTTGCCATGTCGTTGCCCACTCTGTTATTTTGTCCAGGTCATTCTGTAGGATATCTGCTTCATGTTGTGAAGTTATTGCCCTGCCCAATTTTGTGTCATCTGCAAAAACTGATATCGAACTACTGATCCCGACCTCAATGTTGTTTATGAATAAATTGAACAAGGTTGGTCCCAAGACTGAGCCTTGGGGGACCCCGCTTACCACCTCAGACCAGTCTGAGTATGCGCTGTTTATTACCACTCTTTGGACACGCCTTTTTAGCCAGTTCCGTATCCAAGAGCAAACCCTGCTATCGATACCTGCAGACCTTATTTTATAAATTAAGCGCTTGTGGGGAACTGTATCAAACGCCTTAGCGAAATCCAAGTACACCACATCCACTGGTCTCCCCCTATCTAGCTCACAGCTCACCTCCTCGTAGAATGTTAGGAGATTGGTTTGACAAGAACGCCCATTTGTAAACCCGTGCTGATTACTGCTGATGATGTTGTTGTCCTTAGCAAACTCTACGATATAGTCCCTTATCATCCCCTCCAGAAGTTTACATACTACTGATGTCAGACTGACAGGCCTATAATTTCCCGGGATATGCCTCTGGCCCTTTTTGAATATTGGAATCACGTTAGCTTTCTTTCAATCCCCTGGTACATCTCCTGTCCTAATACTGTCAGCAGTGGTCTCGATATAACTTTACTGAGTTCCTTGAGTACTCTCGGATGTATGCCATCCGGTCCTGGTGATTTGTTTGTGTTAAGTTTATCCAGCCTTTCCCTGATTTCCCCCTCTGTTAGCCATGGTGGCAAGTCCTGTTTATTACTACTAACCATACAGTCATGGTCAGTGTACCCCTCCTTTTCCTGTGTAAAGACTGATGAGAAAAAAGCATTCAGCACGGTTGCTTTTTCAGTGTCCTCTGTAACCATCCTCCCATCATTGTTAATTATGTGTGCAATATGCTCTGCCTTAGTTTTTTTGCTGTTGATATATTTAAAGAATTTCTTTGGGTTTTTTTTACTATCCTCTGCTATTTGTCTCTCAAAGTTGATTTTAGCCATCTTGATTTCTTGTTTACTTTTCTTATTTGCCTCCTTGTATTGCTTGAAAGCCGATACTGTGCCCTCTGATTTATACTTCTTGAAGGCCAATTTTTTCCCCCTAATAAGTTTTTTGACGCTACAGTTTAGCCAGCCAGGTTTGGCTTTGTCTCTTCTAAATTTATTTCCCATAGGAATGCACTGCAAGATGCCTTTGCCTAATATGTTCCTAAAGCATTCCCATTTTTCCTCTGTGGTCAGGGATCCCAGGGTTTGGTCCCAGTTTACCCTTTCCATCATTGAGTACAATTTTGGAAAGTTTGCCCTTCTGAAGTTTAGGGTTCTTATGTTCCCCACTTGCCTTGTTATAATGTTATTTACACTAAATGTGATCATCCTGTGATCGCTAGAGCCCAGGTTGTCCTGGACTCCTACCTCCGAGATTATGTCTGGGTCATTAGTGAGCAATAGATCCAGGACTGCGTTTTCTCTGGTAGGGGAATCCACCAACTGTGACATGTAATTATCCAGTAAGGTTTCCGTGAATAGGCGGGCCTTCTGTGAGTGTGCAGTCCCCTCTTCCCAGTCAATGTCGGGGTAATTGAAGTCCCCCAATACGATGACTGATCCCAATTTTGCCACTTTACCCATTAGTGCTAAAAATTCCAGCTCTATCTCCTCCCCTTGGTTAGGTGGCCTATAGCAAACCCCCACAATTACTTTCCCCTTTTCTCCTTCCCTATGGAGTTCAACCCACACAGATTCTAAATCCATGCTCATCCCATCCGTAATGTCACTCCTTTCAATCACCTTTATATTGTTCTTGACATAGAGACATACCCCTCCCCCTCTTTTTCCTACCCTGTCCTTCCGGTACACCGAATACCCTTGGATATTGGCCAGCCAGTCATGTGAGGGGTCGAACCAAGTCTCCGCTATTCCCACAATGTCTATGTCCTCCTCATGTACTAACATTTCCAACTCATCCATTTTATTAGCTAGGCTCCTGGCATTAGCATATACCCCTCTTAGTTTTAAGGAAGTTAAGCGCAATTGGCGGTTATGTTTATTCCTGTTTGGTCTGAGGTTCTCCCGCACAGACCTGCCAATTGACATTGTGGACCTACTGTCGCTGCTGACACTACAGCTGCCTTCTGTCCTCTGCTCCCTCCTGACTGACTCTACTTCTGAGCCCCCCCCCCGTCTCCTAGTTTAAAAGCCCCTCCAACTTGGTGGCCATCTTTCTCCCCAAAAGAGCTGTACCGTCCCCATTAAGGTGCAGCCCATCCTTACTAAAGAGCCGGTAGCCGACTGAGAAGTCAGCCCAGTTCTCCAGGAACCCAAACCCCTCCTTCCTACACCAATTCCTCAGCCACTTGTTAAGTTCCCTAATCTCCTTCTGCCTCTCTTGTGTGGCTCGAGGTACAGGCAGTATTTCAGAGAAA